>NW_004443981.1:9092910-9169256 GCF_000243295.1 Trichechus manatus latirostris
CTGTCTTTTATATCTCAAGAGATGGCCTCAGGACACAATCCAGTCTTGTAGATCCAGTCCTGCCTTACTAACACAACTGCCACCCATCCTCCCTCGTTAACATCATAGAGGCAGGTCTACAACATATAGGAAGATCACACAGTACCAGGAATCATGGCCTAGCCAAATTGATACACACATTTTTTTGGGGGACATAATTCAAACCATGACAGGCATAAAGATTGGAAAGGAAGAACCGAAACTGCCTTTATTTATAGACCACATGAGTTTTACATAGAAAATCCTAAGAAATCAAAAAACAACAACAAAAAACCTGCTAGAACAAATAAGTGAATTTAGCAATGTTACAGGGTTCTGCAGACATGATTTTTTACGGAGAAAAGTCTAAGGAATATACCCCCCCCCCCCAAAACTACTAGAACTAATAAGTGAATTTAGCAAGGTTACAGGGGTCAAGAATAATGTACAGAATTCAGTTTTAGTTCTATATGTACTAATAGATTTCAAAGCAAAAAATGACACAAATTCAAGGAAAAATGTGCAGGTTTACAATGGTAGTGGAAAAGTTTAACATGCCTTTTAAGCAGGCAGAAAATCAATACGGGTATAGATTTGAATTGACAGGCTCATTGTAAAATATAAATACACAAACACATACCTCAACCCTTGTAGAGTATCCATTCTTTTTCAAATACACGTCGAACATTTACAAAGAGTAACCACATGCTCAGTCATAAAGCTCGTTTCACAGATTTCAAAGGTTTTGTGTCATATAGACCATATTCTTTGAGTACATTACCATTAAATTAGCAATCAGTAATAAGGATAACTAGGAAAGCCTCATGCATTTTGAAATTAAGAAACATACTTCTGTAAGTTAAAGACAGAATCATAATGGAAATGAGAAAAGCTTTCAAATGAGTAATAAAATCATTGTCGTCAAGTTGATCCCTACTAATAGTGACCCAGTTTTATTAGTGACAAAGATTTGAAACTACTGCACCGTCCTAGCCCAATGACGCGAATGATCCGAGGGTAAGATTTTCGTTGGTTTGGCACTGCCTTCTCCCTCTCCGTTGTTTTGGGTCTAAGAATCCAAGAGTCGTGGGGTCTTGACAGCATGTTCATGTTAGGGAGAGATGAAGTGAAAGGGTGCCTACACTTTTACCAGTCTTCAGGCTTCTAATTATCATTATGTTGCTTCATCAAAATATTTTCCCAGTAAAGCATATAAGTTAGTTGGTCAGATTACTCTATATACAGCATTAAACTTAATGCCAAACAGTCGATTTCAACTAATAGTGACCCTGTAGGACAGAGTAGAAGTGCCCCATAGGTTTCCAAGGCTGTAATTTTCAAGGAAGCAGACTGCCATATCTTTCTCCCACAGAGTGGCTAGGCAGTTATGCTGATAATTTGTCAAATGTAGGTGATATATACAGATTCCTGTAATATATAACTTCTACAGTTGACTCAAGAAGAAATAAAATACTAGTTGTATATTTATTAAAGAAATTGAATCAGTAGTTGAAAGTTAACTTACAAAGACAATTATGGATCAGATGGTTTTACCAGCAGGTTCTACCAGACATTCAAGGAATCATTCCAATCTTACCCAAAATTTTCCAGAGCGCAGAAGAAGTGGGAGCATACCCCAACTCGTTTATGAGCCTGGCCTAATCATGATACTAAAACCTAATAAGGACATATGGGAAGAAAATTACAGGCTTTTCTCACTCATGAACATAATTCCAAAGTCATAAATATTAGCAAACTTAATAATATGTAAAAAAGTTACCTGACAAAATCACATTCATCAGAAGAATGCAAGGCTGATTTAACTTTAGAAAAGAAATTGAGTTTATTAGTTTGAGAAGAAAACCATATCATCTCAATGGATACAGAAAAAAGTATTGATCCAACATCCATTTATAATACTATTACCGAATTAGATTAATTAATAAAGTGTTGTTTGGTGCCATTGAGTAGGTTCCGACTCAGCGACCCTACAGGGCACAGTAGAACTGCCCAATAAGGTTTACTAGGACAAAATCTTTACAGGAGCAGATGGCCAGGTCTTTTCTCCCATGGAGCTGCTGGTGAGTTCAAACCGCTGACCTTTTGATTAGCAGCGGAGCTCTTAAGCATTGTGCCACCAGGGCCCTTAAATTAACAAAATAAAGTAAAGCTGCCTTAACTTGATGGCTGTTTAAGGCAGCAAAAATCCTGCACCAGACATAATAAATAATGAAACAGTGAAAGTATTCCCTTTAATATGTAAAACAAGACAAGAGTGCCTAATCACCACTTCTGCTTGCTGTGCCCCTGGCGGCCCCCACTCACTCAGTAAGGCAAGAATATGAAGGAAGAGATAAAGCGATTGGAAAGGAAGAGACAGATTGTCCATTTGCAGATTATTTGTCTAAACAGAAAACCCAAAAAAATCTATTGATGACTTATTAAAGTCAGTTTAGTGGAGTTGCCAGATATGAAATCACTTGTGTTTCTGTATTGCAGCAAAAATTTTAAAAAGTACCCAAATAAATTGCTTACAGATAAATCTAATAAGGTTTGCAAGATTTTAATGGGGAGGGGGAAAGATCAACTATTGGAAGACTTTAAAGAGAGGGAAGGAGATTGAGCGAGAAATGCTATAATCAAATGGATTGGAAGACTTCTTGTCACAAATGTGAAACCTCTCAAAAATGATCCTTGGAGTCAGTTTAATCCCTCACTCTTAACCATTTGTTGTAATTGTTGCAGTTGAACAAGCTGATTTTAAAATTTAGATGGAAGAGCAGAATAGTCCAGATTCTCCTGAAGAATAAAAACAGAGGTGAAGGAACTTGCCTTACCAGATAGGAGTATTGTGACAGAGCGCTATAGTTAAGACAGCAGAGGGTCAGAAACGGGCCCCCATGGACACAGAAGTGTTACGGTTGACAGAGCCAGCATTGTCCGTCAGTGGGTAAAGGATGAAAGTTTCTGTGTGTGGTCCTGGGAGAACAGGTTGCCCACGTGGAGAGAGGACATCAGGCCACTGCTGCTAATGCAGAATCACTTCCAGCTGCAGGAACGACTGAATGTAGAAGTTTTAGAAGGCAATCACTTTAGTTACCCTGACGGAGGGAAGGGGGTTCCTTAAATATGACACAAAAAATACAAACCATGAAAGAAATGATTAGTATATCCAACTACATTACCTTTAAGAACCTTTCATCAAAAGATACTGCCAAGAGGGTGACGAGACAAACCATAAACTGGGAGGGAAAATACACGTAGCATGTAACACTGTCTGACATAGGGTGACTATCGGAATATATAAAGAACTTTCAAACAATAAGCAGAAGATAACCCAGTAGGTACTAATAAGGAAATAAAATTGAAACTGTAATGACATCATTTCACACTCATCCAATGAGTCTAGAAAAATCATCATTAAAGGAATGGGAACACTTACCCACTGCTGGTTGGAATGTCAGATTGGCACATCCACTTTGGAAATGAATTTGGAATTATCCAGCAGTTCTACTCCTTGGTATAAAACCTATAGAAACTCTTGCACATGTGAAGCCAAAGACATGCACGAGAGTATTCACAGCACATAAGAACTGGAGACAACTTGGAGGTCCACCAGCAGACTGGACGGACGGGTGTGGCAGCTTCAGTCCTGGAGTGCCACCCAGCTGTGTTGTGTATGTCCGCAGCAGCCTGGACGAGTCTTGGTTACAGAATGTGGTATGAGAAAAGCAAGGGCAGAAGAACACATTCCATGTAATTCCGTGTATTTAAAGAGTTCAGAAACACACAAAACTAAGCTTAGGAATGCAAGTGTTAAACTGTAAAGAAAAAGGAGCGATAAAGTCTGGAATCACAGTTGCTTTGAAGGAGAGGGAGAGAATGAAGGGGACTTGGGACAGGCCATGAGGGGTGCCTTCACAGGAACTGAAGGTCCTTTTCTTTAGCTGGCTTTGGTCCCCTGGTTTAGATGATTCTTCACACCCTGTATATAATTTATAAATATTCTTCTAAAATTTATTTACTATTTAATAAAATAAAAATGACAGAGAATCCCACTATCTATGTTTTTTGAGACCATGAGACCACAGCTGTGTTTATCATCCACTCCCAGATCAGTGTTGGAGTCCTCCATCTTAAAGGTGGACAAGCCAGGGCCTGGGGGTTCCAGCTCTGGCACCAGCCTCGGTCCACTCACTGCCTCTGTCGGCCAGGTGTGCATGAAGGTGATTTCTTAGGGTTCAGAGGTCAGCATCTTCCTAACGTGTTTCTCAGTGGTCTCTTCCCTGTTTTTAGCACGTTTCTACTCACCTGCATCTTGGAGCACTTGATGTGGTCAAGTCGTCGGGGTTTTTTGGTTGGTTGGTTGGTTTTAAACTCCTCCCCCCGTGAGAGGTGGTTGAGGAAAATCTGTTGTCTCCCTGCTGTGGCTGAGAGGAGAATTTAATACTCCCCCCTCCCCACTTCTTAAATTTTATTGTGGTAAAATATATATAACAAAAAGTTTATTATTTTAACTGTTTTTAAGTGTACATTTCAGTGACATTAATTACACCATGTTACATAACCATCACCACTATCCATTTCCAAAAGTTCTACATCATCCCAAACAAACTCAGCACCCCTTCAGCAATAACTCCCCTTCCCTCCTCCCCCTAGCCTCTGGTGACCACTAACCAGCTTTGGTCTCTGTGCATTTGCTGATTCTAGATATTTCATACAGGTGGGATCATATAGCACTTGTCCTTTCGCACCCCCCCCCGCCTTTTAATTACAATTCATGTTCATCTTGCTATGATTATTAGCACCGTTGCCCGTCGTTAGCTCTTTCTTTTTCCACCTAGTATTTTTTATTTATTGTACTCAGGCCATGCCTTTCTCGATCCTGCTTGCTTGCATTTTTGCAGAGTTGTTTGTTGGTTTTTAAAATTTTTCATTAACTGTAAAACAAAAAATACCAAAAAACAAAATGTAAAAACATCAGAAAGACAGCAGAGATGCGCAGTCTCTGCTCGCGCTGTCCTGTTCACCTCGCAGACATGTCTCTGCCTGCGCCGTACCATGCGGCTGTCTGTAACTCGGGTCACACTCTGGTCCCTGACAGGAGCGTTCTGGACATCTCGCCCCGTCACTCAGGACAGAGCCACACTGTCATGTTTAATAGCTGCATGTTGTTTGTTGGTGTGTGCTGTTGAGTCAGTTCCAACTCAGTGACCCCAATGGGCAGAGTAGAACTGCCCCATAGGGTTTCCAAGGCTGTAATCTTGTACGGGAGCATCGCCACGTCTTTCTCCCACAGAGCGGCTGGACGCGCTCAAACTGCTGACCTTTTGGTTACAGCCGAACCCTTAACCACTGCGTCACCGGGGCTCCAATGACAGCATAGTACTGTATTATTTATGGATGGGGAAATTCAGTCACAGAGGATCAAGTGACTTTTCTAAGGTGACATAGCCACCAACTACTGCACAGTTCTGTCACCACTGGGATCTCCATGTTACCCCTTCACACCTGCCCTGCCCCCTCCACCTGAACGTCGTTTATCCACAATGACTGGCCTCTTCTGAGTGCAAGCTCTCAGGGACTTGCTTCAGGGCTTAAGTATCCCATTTAATTGTCACAGCATCTTGGACATACGGATATTACCATTTTACAGATGAGAACACTGAGGCTCACAGTGCCTTCTGTGGAAGAGCTGAGATTCAGAGTCAGATCCAAATGATTGCGTATTCTGCTCGCCCTGAGGGTTGTTTTTTTTAACTTTTTATTTTGTTGTTGAGAATAAACACAGCAGCACACACACCGCATTAACGGTTTCTACACGTACAATTCAGCGACCTAGAGTACTTTCTTCAAGTTGTGCAACCCTTCTCACCCTCCTTTTCTAAGTTGTCCCTCTCCCGTTCACATAAACTCACTGTCCCCTAAGGTTCCTATCTAATCTTTCAAGTTGCTGTTGTCAGTTTGATCCCATATGGGTAGTTCTTAGAAGAGCATAATGCTCAAGGCAAACATATTTTATTGTGGTTTGGGTGAAAGTTTGCGGAGCAAATTAGTTTCCCATTCAGTGGGACAGTACCCACTTCCTCCCTGGGTTCTCCGTTTCCATTCGCCCATCTTTCCTGCTTCTTCCTGCCTTCTGAACTTTGTTTTTGGGCAAATGTTGTCAAGGCAGACATTCTTTTCTAGTTAAGCTAAACTATTGTTTGGTTTTAAGAAGACTTCAGGGATATTTTTGGTTTAAGGTTTAAAGATTATCTCAGGGCAATAGTTTCAGGGGTTTATCCAACCTCCATGATGCCAGAAAGTCTGGATTCCGTGAGAATTTGAAATTCTGTTTTGTATGTTCCCCCTTTTGATCTGGATTTCTCTATGGAATCCTTGATTAAAATGTTCAGTATGTTCTTGAGGTTTTAATGGAATATTCAGGTTTTAAAGCAGGTCGGACCTGCAGCTGAGGTGATAGTAACTCCAGAAGTAAGTTACTTTTATCCCTACCTTCTCCATCTCTTTTATTAGCAATTCCTAGGGGGCAAAACTATGGGAATAGCATAGAGTAAGTTTAATAACCCTTTGGTGACGCTATTATTTTCTGCTTTGAATTTTTTTGATACCATGTGTTTTCATTAGTGGAAGTATACTGAGCCTTAGGGTGTGTTTAAATATTTGGTTGGTAGTATGGATTTTGAGAAATATTATCTGGGACTACCTGATTACCACTGAACTTTTGCATTCTCTAGCCTGCTGATTGATGGGCGACTATCCCAATGAACCTTATTTGCGAAAAATATGACGGGGCACCTTCCATTAGGTTACATGGGGAACCTCTGGTTTTCCAAATATGGCACAAAAAAACCAAAACCAAGCCCACCAGGGCTCCCTGATTATCACACAGGAAACCATAAATATGCTTACAAGGCTTATCTTGGGGTACAAAAGCCAAGAGAGAGAACATTTTCACCCAACCGTACTTCCTGGTTGTATTACGTTACTTATAGGCCTCATACGCCAGGTATTTTTGTTTCAACTAACATTTCTTTCACCTTTCACCATTATGCAAGTTCCCACTGAAGGGTAGCAAATACTTCAGCAGGAAAAGTATACTTCCAAAGAACTCCAGAGGCATAAAAAGTTGTTGGGATACCATATGTCCACGGGTCACCAAAGGTTAAGAGGTTAGTCCTCTTTAAAGAAGAAAAATTGTATGTGAAAATGGACATGTAAAATTACGGTTGCATTTGGAGAAACAAAGCCAAACCCTGAAGTATTGAAAGCAAAGGAGGACTTGAAGAAGATCCAGGAGGAACAAATAAAACTAGCATAAAACATATGTGCTAGGGCCCGGGGGTGAGAGTAAAAACAAGCGTGGGAGAGTTTGTTGACTAAGGGGTGCTTGTGTGGGCGGGGTGTCCAGTTGTCAAGCAAGTGCTGCTTCTGGAGTCGGGCCCCGCGGCGTCAAGTCTAGGCCCTGCCACTCACTGTGCGCTCCTGGGGAGAAATCACGTACCTCCCCACAGAAACCTGGCTCCATTTTCTCCTCTGTGAAATGTGGATAATAATAGCATTAATTTCAGAACGTCCATGCAGGATTGTGTGAGCAGAAGTGTGAAGTGCTAGCCCCTGACCATGGTCACCACTGAGGCCCCACGTGGCTCACGGAGGATGGTTCTGATGTCCAGGGGTACTGCTGGTGCTTTTGAGAATGTCATTGTCTTGGAGAATGTTTCAGCTACCATTGCGACTCCAAGCTGCAGACAGGTGGAGCTCAGCACGCACTCACCTATTGTGAGAGTTACAGGAAGGCACCCAGCAATTGCTTTCTCGATAAGCACACCTTGACCCTAAAAATTTTTTACAAGGAGATCTTTGTTGTAACAGTATTTGTTATAATAGATACTGAATGAAGTTCGGTTGCTAATGACAAACATCCACATAGATTTAGCTTAAATACTGACTTTCCAAAACTTCTCAGATATTAAATATTTAGAAAAGTACACATTTAAAAAAATTTTTTTTAAGTATAACTCAATGGCATGGCCCAGTAGATTAAATTTTTCTAGAGTACCAACATATTGGACTAAATCGTTACCTTTACTTTTTCCTTTGTAGCTAAACCATTCACACAACTGGTGAAGGAGATGCAGCTGCATCGAGAAGACTTTGAAATAATCAAAGTGATTGGAAGAGGTGCTTTTGGGGAGGTAAGAAAAACTTCACTGTGTTCATTTTAGCTAGATGGCCACCATAGCAGCAACTCCCACTTAACTGTTAGGTGGTGGTTGTTGGGTGCCGTTGTGTCGGTGCCGACTCACAGTGACCCTGTGTGCAACAGAAGGAAACCCTGCCCCATTCTGCACCATCCTCCCAGTCGTTGCTGTGCTTGAGCCCATTGTTGCAGCCGCTGTGTCAGTCCACCTTGTTGAGGGTCTTCCCCTTTTTCGCTGACCCTCCACTTTACCAAGCATGATGTCCTTCTCCAGGGACATAACATGTCCTGATGACATGTCCAAAGTACATGAGAAGAAGTCTTACCGTCCTCCTTGCAGGGAGGATCCTGGCTTTGCTTCTTCCAAGACAGCTTTGTTTGTTCTTCTGGCAGTCCATGTTTTAGGATCCTATAAATTGACTTTGGGATAAAGTAATTATTGGTTCAGCTGGAGTGTTGTTGGTGGACAAAATCTGAAAGAATTAGGAAGAGAAAAATAACAACAAAAGTTTGTGTGACGGGTGAATTACCTTGAGGTATGGTTTAGACCAAGAAGAGTTTCTTGCAGACTTTAATTAAGTTCTTTAAAGTACATTTGTTAACTGAAAATTTTCTTGGCAGTCGTTTCCTGAAACACACAAGGAGGGTAAAGTAGCGGCCACTGTCACCACGTGTAGCTTGCCCGACGTCAGTACTCTGTACTGCTTGCAAGTCAGGTTTCTTGGCATCAGCGGGGAGGGCAGATGATACCAGAATTCAGGAGGAGGAGGTTCGTCCAGGTGCCTCTGAAGGGCCTTTTTCTAGAATGACACGAGAAGCCTCCATTCAGTAACTGGTTGTGTTGTTTTTGGGGAGGGGGTGGTGAGCAGGGGCACACTGCTCTGGGCTGGGAAGACGCACCTGGGAGGCTGTAGAGTGGGTACCAGGCTTCTACAGATGGACCCCATCCTTCGGGGGCCCCGCCCCTAGTGCCCGCCCCGGGAGGCCGTTCTGCGAGGGCCAAGGAGAAGTTCAGGTTCCCTCACCGCCGGCTGTAGACCCAAAGCTTTCCGAGTTAGTCACATTAAGGGCTTTGCTTCTTAAAGTCTACGAATACTTAAATTTAGGTTTAGCGTTTGGCTCTGTCCGGCTGGACTGCTGTGCACCTGATTACTGAGGATGCGTCAAACTGCAGAAAGCTCTGGGTATGTTGTAGCAGCGTGTCTTGGCTCTGCTTGACAGTGAACCTACTGGGCATTACTATAAAGTGCCATAAAAATGTAAGGTGCAGGCCCTTCATTTTAGATCATCCAGACGTGATGGAAAGCGAAACAGTAATTTAATGAGCTCTTCTTTGCCGTGAAGGATCTCAGTCTATGACTCCTGAGTCGAAACGAGGCCCATTATCTGTCTCAGAAAAACGTCTCCAGATGTTGGATGGTCCTTCTGCTAGGACACCTGCTGACACCCTCCTTTCCCTGCAGGGCTTTAGTAGAAAACGCAAGAAGAAAAAGTCCTGGAAATCCTGAAAGCAGCCTGGCAGAGAGCTCACTGAGCTGCGAGTGTGGGGGCAGTTCTACACTGAGCCTCAGTTCTTCCCTGGAAATGGACTTGGTCTCCGGGCAGACCCTTATTCTGAGCCCTGTGAAGGACCCTGTGCCTCTCAACTTCCTCCCTTGCCCTTTCTACCCCAGCCCTGTCTCTGTGCCCACCACCCCCTGCCCACCCTTTCAGAACTTTCCTGTGAGTCTCCCTGAGGGTAGAGTGAGGAAGAGCACCTGTTTCCAGGTGTTGCCCCAGCATCACGGCAGGGCTGGCATGGGGGCTCCCTTGTCCTCTTGGGTGGCACTTCCTGCAGAGCCCCGTTCCAGGCTGATAGGGTCTCCAGCATTACCACAGGACAACCCCGGATCCAGACTGCTCCCACCAAGCTCGGTTTACTGTGAACTGGGGTGGTACAGGAACTTTATTTTTAACATATAAAGATATAATTATACGTAAAACACACAGCCAGATCTGAGTGTACAGTGTGATGAATTTTGACAGATGTCTCTACCTGTGTGACCAGCACCTCGAGGTGTAGACTATTCCTGTCACCCTGGAAAGTTCCTTCCTGTCCGTTTCCAGATGCCCCCTCCCCCTTGGGTCCCTCCCAGGCCCAAGCAGCTGCTCTTCTGATAATATCAACCAGGAGCTGTTTAATTAAAGGAACCACAGGAAAAAATTGAGTTCCACATAGAAATAAGAAATCTCTAAGCAGTAGGTAGGTTATCTGATGATGTAAAGTATGATTTTTGTTGTTGTTTATTTCTTTAGAGAGAAGAAAGATAAAGCCTTTGAAAATCAACACCAGAGTCAGCCCAGCATACACATTTACTGATGGCTTCCTTGTACCAGGAGCTGTACCAGGTGCTGGGGGTGGAGATTACCCAGGCCCAGGCCCAGAGATAGCTTTGCCAGCACAGCCGAAAATATTAGAAGGCTGATTTTACAGTGGGGGGGAGAGAGGGCGAGAGAGAGATGACTGTTAAGAGGAAAAATGAAAGAATAAGGAGAAAATTATTTTGCCAGAATAGTTTATGGCTATTTTTAGCATCCTTCTTTGCCAAAGAGCTTAACACAAAACTCGGTTTCATGAGTCTCGAAGAAAATAATATCGTCCACCTCTCCAGGTCCTTCCAGGTTAAGATAAACACATCCTCCTGGCCCAGGCCTTGGCTCCTTTGGATTCTTTACCTTCATTCCCCCTCCTGCCCTTAGAACTTCTTTGTCATCCCCCATCCTGGACCTTCCCTCAGAGTTGACCTCCGTCCACCAGGACTCTCCTGTCGCTCCCATGGGCTGGGCTGTGCACCCCAGCTCTGCCCATAGCCAGACCACACTGCCATTCACCCCTTCGCCGGGCAGGGCACCTCCTCACGCTCACCAAATCCTCACCTGCCATCAGCTAGAACTGTGGACCTGCGTGCATTACTGCCGCCATTCCGTTACCTCGCTGGGCTGTTCTCGGAATCTTGTACCTAAAACGTCCCCGAGTTCAACTTCTCTTTCCCGGAAAACATTGAGTGAACCACGAAAGTCAGGACACTGCTCTTTACCAAATGGTGGGACCAGGATTTTTTCACGATTGGTTATTGTTGAGTTATTTTTTCTTTATGACCACCTGGGGAGGGGAAGAGTCTGTGTGGGCAGTGCAGCGTAGTTACTGTTCAGACAGGAGCAGTTAATCTCGAACCATGGGTAGAGTCTGCTTGAGAGCCCCGACCACCCAAAAAGCATTTGTGGAGCTCGAGCTATACGCACAACTGTATGCAGGCCACCCCTAGAGTCAGAGGAAGAGTTCTAGGTTATTGTTTAAACAAGGTTTAGACTATTTGGGTTTTGACCTTTTTCTTGGAATCACCTTCTTCCTGTCCTTGGCATCTTGGGGACAGCCCCAGTCCAGGAAGCTCCTCCGACATGGCCACCCCTGCAGACAGGCGGGTCCCCTTCCCTGCCCCAAGACGACACGGGGCCCTGGGTTTGTTGGGGGCGTTCCCCTGATGTGCACCCTGTGCGGGATCTCCTGGGAACTCCCACCCCCGTGCCCCAGCGGTGCAGCTGTTACTGCCCTGGGAGGAAGGAGGCTGGGTCCATGTGGGGCTGTGGCCACAGGGACCGGAACCCACCACCTGACCCAAGCCTGCACTCCCACCCGCTGTCCCTGCCGGCACTCTTCTTTCCTAGAATCACTTAAAAAAAAGAAAAGGGAAACAAAACTGTTTGGAAACAATTTTAAATTTCCGGAACAGTACATGAACAGAACGATTCAAAAAATGCCAGTCTGACCCTTTACCCAGATTTTCTTTGTTAACATTTTATCCATTTGGTTTGTCCTCCCCCAGCCCCCTCCCTCCTTCCTTCCCTTTCTTTCTCTTTTCCTTCCTCTCTTTCCTGCTCCCTTTCCTTCTCCCCTGCTGTGTCATTTTTTTCTGAACCACTGAGAGTAAGTTGCCTGTGTCATGACCCTTCACCCCTAATACATCATCGTCTCTTTTCTAGGAATAGGAACAGACCACAGTCACAGTTTAGTTATCAACTCTAATAAACTTAGACTCGCTGGGATGCTTCTTATCTAATCCACTGTCCGTAGGCCGGTTTTGTCAGCTGCCCTACGCCGTCCTTCATAGCATGT
Source organism: Trichechus manatus latirostris (assembly GCF_000243295.1). NCBI lineage: Eukaryota > Metazoa > Chordata > Mammalia > Sirenia > Trichechidae > Trichechus > Trichechus manatus. Next base: position 9,105,288 of record NW_004443981.1, read on the forward strand.
GTGTTTTCCCTTTTTCCCTGCAGGACAGGCTCCAGTCTGGTGTCAGGTGTTACCGTTAGCTGGCACATCCTAGAATCACCAGGCGTCTGTAGGGTCGTCAGCTGTCTTTGCAACAATTAAGACTGAGTTTTTGGCCAGGAAGAAGTTTCTGGTACACCAAACAAGATTTTCTACAAAGTGTTTATTTTATCAGTTGTTATGCAATAGAGAAAGCATGTTCAGTATACAGGTTTGGGGACGTTGCGTTGCACTTCTACACGCTCTCCATCTGGCAGGTGTTTTCCTTCCACGTATTTTATCATAGCCATTTCGCCTGTTTTCTGGAGATAGTCTGTGCCCTAGTAGGCACCTTCTAAAGAATCAAGCTTTCCAACAAGTCTGCATCCCGTTCTCAGTGAGATCTGAGTAGTTTGAGGTTTGTCATCTTTAGAATAGAATTTCAGTGTTTCCTTTAAAACTCGTCAGCTCTACCCCTCCTTCGAAGTCAGACCGTTTCGGTAGGAAGTACTTTGTACCCCCCCCATTTTTTTTTTTTTATAACACTGATATCTCACCTATCTAGATGATAGCTAATTCCCGGGAAGTCCTAGACGCTCCTAAACGGGAGACAATAGTGATAACAGAGTGTGCACCAGCGTTCTTTGCATGTGGGAGAGCACACTGGCCTTTATCTAGGCACAGCTTGTTCTTACTTCGTTCAGGATGGTAGCGAGCTTGGTCCTCGGTTTCTGAGGGTATAGCTAATAAACAGAAGCCTGAGTGTGCCAGGAGGCCACCACACAGGGAGCAGGAGGGTGGCAACAGGGAGGTGACTAGGGGACAGCTTCAGCCAGCAGGGCAGGCGAGGGGCGAGCCTGTCTGGGAGCTGGCTAGTGTGAGGCCGTTGCCTCTGAATCCCCGGCAGGCTTGGGTCCATCACGCCCGTTGTCAGGACCAGGGAAGGTGATCGTCGTAATGGAGGCTTTAAAGTGGCACACCAGACGGTGAGAGGGCGGTTGGAGTCTAGGCGCTGCTGCCTCTTGGGCATGGTGTTTAGCCCTTCTGAGCTGCAGGTTCGGCATCTGTAAAACGGGAGTGTTAAAGATACCTGTCTTCTAGGACTGTTGCAAGAATAATCAGAGACTGCAAGCAGGCTGCCTGGTACCGTGCTAGCACGTGAAGGTGTGCCATACACGTTAGCACTTACGATCACTCTGGCAATGCGATGGCAGGGGGTAAATAATTGGGTTTAAGAACTCTGTTCCATGCCTGCTATGTGCGGGGAGACATGCTGGCTGGCTGCCATTGGTGGCCAAAAGGTAACAGAAGTCACTTAAACTACCAGTGAGTTGTGTGCAGTGCTGTGATGGGGATGTAGGCTGGTGAATGACTGACTTACATAGAGTAGGATGTGCGATGGGGTTGGGCAAACACCGGGACATGCATTGGTGGTGATTTAAACGGGACGCTACGAGTCGGAATTACTCGACGGCAGTGAGTTTGGTTTGGTTTTTGGTTTGAGAAGTCCAGAAGGACTTTGTGGAAGAGGTGGCATTTGAGTTGTGGCTTTAAGAATCATGGCTGACAGCCCCCATATTGAGTATCAGCTATACACCTAACACTGTTCTAAGCAGGTTAAATGTATAGACTCATTTGATCCTCATAGCAATCTTTGGAGGTCAGTACTACTCTTTCCCCATTTTATAGTTGTAGAAACTGTGGCACGAGGAAGTCGATTTGTCCAAAGTTACACTGCAGAGTCCATATGACTACTGATCGCCCTGTGAAGACAAGCTGCCAGATGAAGGAAATGCTGCATGCAAAAGGGTGGGAGTGGGGGTGAGGGGCAGGGGTGTGCACAGAGGGGGAGAGGCAAGGGTGAGCCGGGGGGGTGAGAGGCAGCGGTGTGCATGGGGGCTGAGAGGCAGGGCTGAGCATGAGGGGTGAGAGGCAGGGCTGAGCATGGGGGGTAAGAGGCAGGGGTGAGCAGGGAGGGTGAGAGGCAAGGGTGAGCATGGGGGGTGAGAGGCAGGGGTGTGCATTGAAGGGGGGCAGCAAGACAGGACAAGGGGCATTAAATGCAGGGAGGAAAGTCTGAGCCACTGAAGAATTTTTAAAAGTTGTCATTATGGAAATTTTCAGTCATATTCCAAAGTGGAGAGTACAGTGAGTAAGTGATACCATTAAAATTGCAGTGTGGCTAAAATCAAGTTTGATGTTTAAAAGTGCAAGTCTTTACTGCCATGGAAAATGTCACATTTCCTTCAACAGCTCATGTTCTAGGGTTCCCAGGTAGCTAAGATGGTACTGTAGTTACATTAAAATGTGCTAGCCTGTCATTCAGTTAATGAAATTATGTTAAATTAGCATTTGTATTCCAGGTTGCTGTTGTCAAAATGAAGAACACTGAACGAATCTACGCCATGAAAATCCTCAACAAGTGGGAGATGCTTAAAAGAGCAGAGGTCAGTATGGAGTGCCCCCCAACCACCAGAAAAAAAAAAAAGACAGTAAAAGGGAGGTTTCACGTAGTAAGAGGAAGTGCCAGTGAAACCGCAGTTCTGTCAGGCACAGGCGTCTGCTCCTCAGCTGGAGCACTTGGTTCTCTCGGGGTCGGCTCCGGGGGGTCGGCTCTTGGCGTCCTCTTGGGCAACCATGGCTCTCAGCATTGGTTTATTCATTTCCCGGATGCTCTGCTCAGCTCTTACCCTGGAGTCTACTGGCCAGAGCTTTGTTTATTGAAAGGCAAATTAAGATCTTCGTGGAAGTTTTAGGTATTTTTAGCAGCCCTGTTCCATATGCAAAAGGAATTACTGAATTTGGAGCCTACTTTTACATTGGAAATGTTTTTATGCTCCCTCATAGAGGGAGCATGAAGATTGTCATAAAAATAGGTGACTATAGCTTGGCAATCTGATTTGCTTTCTCTTAGTTCATGTCAGTCCCCGGGGGCCGTGTCATGCCCTGACCCCACTCCCTTTACTGCCCATTGGCTCTTGGTCTCACCCCGGACCTGAGACCGGCTTCCTCTCTGGTCATCTGCAGACACCCCTCCCAGCTCTGTCTCCATCCACCCACCCTGTGTCCTTCCTTGCCAAGGAAGACGCTGCCAATTCATCCCCTGGTTTGGTCCTCAGACCTGCTCCATCCATCACCCTCTATCCCTCTGCTCAGACTCCTGCCACACTGAGCACGTGCGGCCCCTTGCTTCCTACGGACTGGAGGGTGCTTCACCTGCCTGGCCCCTCCGAGCCTCCTGGGAGCTGACCACTCAACCCCACTGCAGCCTCAGTGTGTCTGCTCAGCCCTGAGCCTGGACTCTGCCTTGAGGACTGATGCAGCAGTGTCCTCAGGGAGGGGCCTCATTGTCCCTGCCTGGCAGCCCTCCCTTCTGTTTCACACATTGTTACCTGGCCACTCCTCTGTGGGAAATGCCTTCTTTGCTTCTCGCCGTTCTCATCCTTCCACTCATTCTCTTTCTGGCCCCTTCTTCTGATGTAGTTTTAGGTGGCCTTTGCCTCTTTTGTCCTGGAATTCTTACCTGTTCTGCCAGTGACAGCTGCCACCCTGGGCCGATGACTCCAGGTACCATTTCCTTAGGCCAGGTTCTCTCCCAGCCTCAGATTCCCACCACCTGGGTGGGCACTGTCTCTGCAGCGCCCCCTGCTCCTCAGACTCTTCCTCCTAAACCCTTGTAGCTTGCACTCTTTCTCATCGTCACCTTGACCTCTTTCTTGCTGTGGCACTCAGCACAGGCCAACCCACGCCCTGCTCAGAACGTGCTGACCAGCCCCTGGGCACAGAGTGTTGGTGGCTAGCTCTGCCTCCCACGGCCCTCAGGTTCCTGCAGAGTCTTCCCTCCCCTTCACGCCACTGGCCTCCTCTCCTCCATCTCACCACCATTGTCTGCCTCATCTCATGCCTTCAGCTGCCTCCCCACCTCCCAGCCCCTCCCAGCCCTTGGTCACATCACCCTTGAACTTTGGTGAACACAGGAAGATCACTGAAGCGTTTCTCATGTAGGAGAAAAAGTAGCTGCTGTTACATGAAAGCCCATGGAGGCATAAGGTGTTTGAGGAGAGAAATAGTAACAAATTCCATTCAGGATTATATTTGTGAAAGAAGGTAGCTGAGCCACATTTAATATGACTTGTTATGTTAACCTGTGGGGTTACAAAATTAGAAAAATCCTCTGGTTAGAGGGAGGTGATTCTCCCCAAATCTTATTAGGTTAGTGAGTATTTATCGAGATGTTGTGGTAGATCTGAGATAGTGCTTTCGCTTTCAAAAGAGTAAATAATTGATGATTTCATTTGAATCCGGTCACAGTTCTTATTTAATTGACGCACTCAGAAAAATCCAAGAATGTCTGTGGATCCTGCTGGTTATCCTAGAATAGGTATAATGAGATGTAGCTACAGATATGGACATCAAATTTGGATAATTTGTCTTTTTTCCTATTTAATAGGCTTATTTTAAACATTAAATTTCACATTTTGACTTCTAAACAGCTCTTTAGAAGCTTAGCCACAGGAAGCAAACAGGAGGTGCCAGTAGGAAAGTTGTAAGCAGGAAAAGTTCACAACTCGTAGACTAAACTAGCTTTTTTTTTTTTTTTTCTTTTTTTTTTATTGTGGTGAAAATATGTGCAACAAATCCTTTACCAATTCAGCAATTTCTACAAGTACAATTCAGTGACATTGATTACCTTCTTCAAGTTGTACAACCATTTTTGCTATCCTTTTCTAAATTATTCCCCCATTCAGTGGTCCCTAAGCAAACCCCCCCTCCCCCTCCCTCCCGCTCCTGGTGATGACTAATGATCTTTAGTTTCTATGTATTTGCTTATTTCATATAAGTGAGATTTTACACTATTTGTCCTGCAACTGACTGACTTTGCTCGGCATGTTTTCAAGGTTCGTCCATGTTGTGGCATGCATCAGGACTCATTTCTCTTCAGACTAGGCTTTTAGTTCATCTTTTTTTTTTTTTTTTTTTTTGGTCATAAAAAAATGCTAAAGCTTTTCTGACTGCTCTTTTAAAACATTTAAACTGCTGGATAATATATATATTCCTAACTGTGGGTCACCTTACTGGTGGTCCCCCGTTTAAGAGTGGGTTTTTATTCTAAAAGTTGGCAGGTAGATGCTTGAGAACGAGGAAGGCATTTCTTCATGGACGCAGTGCTCTTGGCGTGAGGTCAACTCTGTGCAGCCCCACCTGGCCTGGGACTCTCACCTGCTCTATCACCATTTCTCTGAGAGAGTGTCCTGGAGGATGGGGTTGAGTACACCGATACTAGTTTTCTTCTCTCTTTTTTGAATGTCTTGTTGTGTCTGAGATGAAAATTTACAAAGCAAATTAGATTCCCATTCCACAATTCATACTCAGATTGTTCCGTGACATTGGTTCCTACCTTCACAGTGTGTCAGCACTCTCCCCATTTCCACCCCGCCTGCACTGTTGACTTCCATCCAGTTTTCCTGCCCCTCCTTGCCTTCTCATCTTTGCTTTTGGGTAAATATTGACCATTTGGTCTCTTATAGTTCATTGTTTAAAGGAGCACATTTCTCAGAGGTATTATTGTTTATTTTTTATGCCAATTTATTATTTGGCTGAAAGGTGACTTCTGGGAGTGGCTTTAGTTCCAGGTTAAAAAGGTGTCTTAGGGCGACAGTCTTGGGGGTTCCTCTAGTCTCTATCATTCCAGTAAGTCTGGTCTTCTTTATGAATTTGAGCTTTAGTCTACGTTTTTCTCGCATTCTAACTGGGACCTTCTGTTGAATCCATGGGCAACTGTCGGTGGTGGCTGGATACTATCTCATTCCTCTGGTCTCAGGCTAGAAGAGGCTGTGATTCTCATGGGCCATTAGTCCTGTGGACTAATTTCTTCCTTGAGTCTTTGATTTCCTTCACTTGTCTTTTCTCCAGAAGGGAAGAGACCAGTAGTTGTATCTTAGATAGCTGCTCACAAGCTTCTAAGACCCCAGATGCTACTCAGCAAATTAGGATGTAGAACATTATCTTTATTAATTTTTGCCAGTTGACCTAGTTGTCCCACGAGACTATGGTCCTGAGCCTTCAAACCCAGTAAATCAGTCCCATGAGGTGTTTGGATATGTCTAGAAAGTATCCCTAACTGTGCCCCCTATATGTTTTGTTGTATATGTGAATATATATGTGGCCCATATGAATATGTATATCCATATGCCCACAAATATGTACATGCCCACAAGCATGTACTCCTATACGCCTTCCTACACCTACATAGCATACCATTTTCGTGACCAAATTATTTTTCGCTTTAAATTTTTTATTGTTTTTTTTTTCATTAACAGGATGCATGCTGAATCACTGAGTGTGTCTGAATTGAGTATGTCCCTCTGGACTCTGGGGGGTAGGATTGGTAGGGTGCATATGTCCCTTCGGCCTTTGGGACACTTATGTTCCTGTGGACTCTGTTGTAGGTTGGTGGGACACATATGTCCATACAGAATGCACCACCTCATACAATACCCTGTAAAAACAGTAATTTGCGGCACACGCCTGTTTCTTCATTTCAAAGTTACGCAGGTCCCCTCCTGATGGCTACAGGTACTGTCAGTGGGAAAGCAGCTTCCCAGTAAACCCAAGAGGAGGAAAATGTAGGTGGACACTCTGCGTCCCACGGGTCATGAGAAGGATACATATCTACCTATGTAACCACTCACATATTTTTTGCTTGTTATTACTGTTGTTGCAAAATTGTACATTATGGCATTTACCGTAGTTGTCCTTTATTCTTGCATACCTTTCAGTGTCTTCATTTACCTTGGTCACGTTGTGCTGACTTCCCGCATATTTTTATGTTACCTTTCCCATCTCCAGTCAGTACCAGTTTTCTTTCAGCCACCCCTTTACCAGGCCCCTTGGTGTCTGGGTGGCCATTGGCAAGGGGGTCATAATGATTCCAGAACTGTCTGTCTCTGGACATGTGGACTTTACTGAACGGATTGTTGAGCCATGTGAGACCTCTTATCTTGTTAGAGATCTGTAGAATGAGAACACATCTATATCAGTCATTTTGTTTTGAAACAGTAGAAAAGGCAGATGTTACAAAGGTCACTTGGAGACTCAAATAAGAGAAAACAGGTAAAACCCTTACTCTATGCACAGCCCATCGCAAGCTCTCAAAGCTTTGCAAATTTCAAATGTAGGGAAGAGTTTAAAACTTGCTATATTATGAGCTAAATAAAAAGTTTTATTATAATTATGCCAAAGACACTGTTGCTTTTACATACAGATGCTGCCCTTGTGCTCTCTCTCTCTCTCTGTTTTTTTTTTTTTTAACCATAGCACCCTCAAAGCTAGCCTTTACCCATATGCTACTGGCCATAGGTCTTCATAGTAGAGTCCTGTTACAGTCTTGTGCATCAATATATTGGTAATAAATCATGTTTGAAAATAGCTGACTCAGATCAGTAAAGAGGTGGTGGGTGTCCCACCCTGCCAGCCTTGTGGCTGCTATACAGTGGGAATAAGACAGAGTGGGGCAGCTGCTGGAGTGGCTGTATGAGGAGATTAATCTGGCAAGGAGAGGTCAGGTGATGCTGGGGCGGAGGAGCCTGGCCAGGAAATCCAAGCATGAGGACCAGGCCATGGGAGGGTGGATGCAAGGCCTCCTGGGAGGAAGTGAGTTCCAGCAGCCCCTGGCACGTGGGGCTGCAGGAGTAGGGCAAAGGGAGATGTGCTTGGCCTTTTGGTCCCTGTAGGGTGGTGGTGCAAGGTGGCAAGGAGTAGGTGGGGTTCTGCTGGGAGGAGGCCCGGTCTGCAGAGCTGTCACCTCAGGGCCTGTATACTCAGGAGTATGCTGAACGGGTTACCGTCCAGGTGGACGTGGACCAATCTCCTCTTCCTTCTCCACAGACCGCGTGCTTCCGGGAAGAGCGCGACGTGCTGGTGAACGGCGACTGCCAGTGGATCACGACGCTGCACTATGCCTTCCAGGACGAGAACTACCTGGTAGGTCTGGGCACCAGCCAAGGCCATCCACGGCACGCGCCCAAGCTTTCTGGCTCCTTTGTTCTGTCACTAAGACGTGTATACGACCAGGTAAAGCTGAAGGTTTGTTCAGTGGGATCATCACGGTGGAACTTGTAAGAAATAGGATTGCAAAATCACTTCCTGTGTGTTTCTGTAATCCTAGGTAACCTGATCATTCTGTTCACTTGAGTTTATTACTTTTAAAATGTCTTCTGTCTTGAATTATGACTAAGAATAGGAAACTTGGGGCGGGGGCATTGAAGCGTCTGGACCTCAGCATCAAGTGTGTGTCTGCCAGTCGTGTGAGGCGCTTCGTGCGGGATGTTTCGTGCGGGATGTGCAGCCCTGCCCTCAGTGAGGAGCCGGCCTCGCGGAGGCCTTCTGACACGGTGTGTGGTGACTCTGTGTCCACATTCTTGTCATCTCTTTATTGCTCTGACTTGAGCTGGGACTTAACTTCACTATTGAATAATCACCTTTGTGATTCCCACGTGTGCGTAGATTTTAGTGTTTATGAAGCATAAATAAACACTGTGGTTTATAGTGTAATGAACCATATGCCAAGATAACTAGTTTTAGAAGTAGAAGGGAAGTCAAACCTTTGGTCTAAGGCACTGAGTGACTCAGAAGACCACCGTGTTCAGGAGGTTTAAAAACATTCCCACCGTTGAGTGTCGACTGGGGCTCACACCTCTGAAATAAGTGGCCATGCTGCCTCCTGAGAAGTGATGACAAGGGGTCTACCTGCCGTCCATCACCACGGCCTCGGGGTAGGGCTGACAGCTGGTTTCCTTTTCCATAGCGGCTGAGCCCCATGGTGGTGTGCTCCACCTGCTACCACAAGCTGAAATGTAGGATTCTATTTATTCATCTTGAAATACTCTCTTCAGACATCAAGGGAATCCCTTAGATTTGAGGGTCCAGGATTAGATAAGTGAGTTTGTTATGCTCTCTGTTTAGAATTTAAAAATAAACGTGTTTTGGCATTTTATCTTCCCAGTGGCCTCGTGAGCTAAGCATTCCTGATTTTTACCACTTTATAAACGGGGTATCTGGGCAAAGAGAGACTGAACCGCTTGCCCAAAGGTGTCGCACCGATGATAGAAACAGAGGCGGGCCGGTCTGTGTGGTGGCTCCGGTTGTGCGGTGCCCCCTTCCTGCTGACTGCGGGGTCCAAGCATTCAGGGCGTCTCCACGGGAACTCCTAAGCCCCTTTGCCTCCTGGATCAGTGTACCTGCTAAGAGGATGGAAGTGAGCTGTCGAGTTCATTTCCTGTTTTGACAAGAGCCGAGCGAAGGTTCCTGGGAGTACTAGGCAACGCGGTTCTGAACAGGAGGAAGACACTGCTTTTGGTCTTGTTCTGATATGTTCCCTGAGGTCAGCATAGGGTGCTGCTGTATGAAACGTTAGGTGTCACCTGGATTATTCCAAGTTAAGACACATCAGTTAGGAATCCCAGTGAAAAAGCTGTCTTCTTGTCTAGAGAAATGGATGTTGAGCTTTTGGAGTTGCCCATTGAGACGTACGGTGAAAATTAAACATAAGTGAGAAGGCAGGGTTTTGAAGCTGCCGACTTTGTGCACATGGGTCCGGTTATGAGGATCATAGCCCAGGGCTTGGCTACTGCTTCTGCCGCCCAGGAGCAGGTGTGCTTACGTAAGTCCCACACTTCTGGGACAACAGCAGTTAGTGCCTTCTGGGCTGTGGGGAGGGCGGAGTGAGGCCAGCGAAGGTGGAGCGAGGCCGGCGAGGTTGGATTGAGGCTGGCATGGAAAGCATGAGGCCTGTCTTTGTGCCGTTCGTGGGGCAGGAAGTGAGTGCCCCTATTAGACATTTCGCCTAATATGGAAACTTGGGTTCCACTGGCTGCCCAGCACATGCTCCAGAACACAGGTTTTCTCTTTGGGTCATCAGTTTTAGTGCTGACCGCCCTACAGATCTAGTCCACGTTGCAGTTTTTGCTGTAGGTATCTCAGCTTGGAGTTTCATAAAAATCAAACCTGTTTCACCAGTATCTAAAAGGGTGTTGCCCTATTGACTTAACACAAAATCTTACGTTACATGACATGAAATGATTGGTCTAGTTCCTATTCCAAAAGTAAGTTTCTACTTGTCTGCCTTATAAGCCCTTGCAACTTGCTGCTCTGATAAACTTGTTTCCCAGGAGGCCATCCATCAGACTTAGTTCTGCTGTGGTGCTAGATTACTAGGACGACATGGAAACCATCGAGGGTCAGCTAGATATGGGCTGGGCTCATTCCACGGCTCTCTTTAGGGCTCAGGCCTTCACTCTTTGTTCTCCTGGTTTCCCCTAAGCGACCACTGTGGCCTCTTCCTCCAGAATCTCCAATCTCCCTCCACTATCCTCATTCTCCTGCCTGGACCGCCATCACAGCCTCCGTGCCCCTGCTCGGGCCCTCCTGCCCTTCACCCTCTGGTCCAGTCTCCACAGAGCAGGGAGGACATGGGACTGCATCCTTCCCACCTGGCCTCATCCCCTCCTTACCCATCATGCTCCACCACACTCACTGTCTGTCTGTTTCTCCAGTGTTCCACGTTCATTCTCTTCCTAGTCTTCTGCACACATTATCCCTCTGCCTGGAAAACAACCCCCAGACCGTCACACGGCCAGCTTTTCAGGCCTCAGCTCGGCCGCCAGCTCCTTACAGAACATTCCAGATCATCCATTCTAGTAGGTAGCCTCCCAGCATGCTCTGCCACCCTGCGTGGCTCCGTCTTCTCCCTGACACTTAGCAGTCTCTGAAACAACCATGTTCGTTCTTATGCTTGCTGGTGGCCCATGTCCCTCCCTAGATGTAAGCTCCTTAGAGCCGGAGCCTTGTGATCTGCACATGTCAGTGTCTCTGTCGCCTGAGGGATGCCCAGGTCCGTTACTGAGAGGATGAGGGAATGAGCGGATAGATGACTGAGTGAACAGATTCAGCAGGAATCCTGCAAGATGTGGAGGGACAGAAAAATGGTTAACGCTTACAACTCACTATTATTGGAAGAGCCAGGTGATAGCAGCGAGGGGAGCGAGCCTGGCCAATGCCACCTTGGGGACAGGGTGAGGGCAGAGAGGTTGAGGATGCTTCACAGAGGACGGCTGGTCGAGGTGGTCTTGAAAGCTGAGTTTCTGAGGCAGGATGAAAGGTTCCTGATAAAAATCCTGTTGGAGACAGGGGCCTAAAATGAAGGCTTCTCTCATTTCTGCGAATCCAGCCTGGCCTCTCCCCTCTCAGACAAACCCATTGGGGCTTTTCTCTCTTTGGTGGTGAGTGCCCTTTCCCATGGAGGCACTGCAGTGTCATGTCTAGGGCTGTGGACCCTGCGTCCGAAGGCTTGCTTCAATCCTAGCTCCCTTGCTTCCTGGCCAAGTCGTCAGGCCTCTTTTCCATCTGTCCTGTGGGATCATGATAGTGCCTGTGCGAGGGCTGTTGTGAGGGTTAATGGAGCTCATGGACGTGATCGTATGGCTGGAAGGCACGGACACAGCAGTTGCTCAGTGAATGGTAGCCGTCCTTATTGCTAGGCTGTCCGTATTGAACCGTGTTTCACTGGCTGAATGAGCAAGGCGGTGCTGTTTCCTCATCTCCTCAGAGGACATGTGCATCTAGAGAGGTTGATTCCTACGAGACAAGACGGCCTGGCCCTCCAGCAGTCCCTGCGGCTCGTGGCCCTGGCAGTGAAAGAGTGGCTGCACGTACCCCAACTCTGGTCATGATGATCCTCCGTCCGGGGCTCTCTGGCGTCAGGATTTCCTTCCTCTTAGCCTCAAAATGCTGCTCAAGGGAGGCCGTCCGCAGCTGGGGAGCCCCCTGCAAGCCGACCGTGGCAGGAGCGTCTTGGGGTCTCCAGTGCCTAGCATTTTTTATACTGAAAATTAGTGCAGTGTGATTGGGGAGCAAGATGGGGAGGCAGGTAGGAAGGGGCTAGATCAGCCTGGGGGCCTGGAAACCAAGGTCAGGATTTTGACTATCATGAGAGCAAGGGAAGGCTTTTAAACGATTTTAAACTAGAGGATGACTTACCATTATAGAGAATGGCTTGGAGGTGGGCAAGAATCTTGAAGGAAAGACCGATGAGGAGGCTGTTCAAGTAACGCAGGTGATGGGTAGTGGTAGTACTTTGAAATGGACTGGTGGTGGTAGAGAGAAGTGGTAACTCAAGAAGTATACCAGAAAACCAAACCCGTGCGGTCAAGTCAATTCCAACTCATAGCGACCCTGTAGAATTATAGGGAGGTGGAATGTTTAGGGCTTAGTGACCGACAGGTTGTGAAGGCTGAGGTGTATGGAGGAGGTAAGGACGAGGCCAAGGTTTTGGTGCTGGACACACTGGGGTATTGAGAGCCCATCAGCTGAGGGCGGGGGCCCAGGAGGAGGAGCAGGTTCTGAGGGGCGCAGACGTGCTCGGGCTTGATGTGATCATGCTGCCTTGGAGCTTCTGGGGACATCCCGCAGAGCTGTGTGGCAGGCCGCTGGGTTTGTGGGTCCGTGTGAGTCAGGAGAGGAATCTGGGCTAGACTCCAGTCTATGTCCTCACTATCCGTTATTCATGAATACAAGTCATATAGACGGAGAGTTTCTCTTACTCTGTTTTCCTTGTGGGATCGTGTTACTGATGATGTCACTGTTTCTTTTAGTGATTTCTTAAAGCACTAAAAAAATCTGGTACCTTAAATTTTATTGTATTACTTGCCTACAAATGTCTTTCACTTTATCATGTTATTTGATTGATTTCTAGAGCAAATTTACAGTTTTCTTTAGACACGCAGTCATCGGAGGGAAAAACTGGAAGCCCATTGTTGACTTGGTTCTCGTCGCCTTCCCAGTTCCCTCTTCTGAGCGCTCTGTTTCCTATGAATTATTCCACAGTGAATGTTTGGCCTTTAATTGTCAGGCGTAGTAGTGACTAACTATTGTGTTTTCTCCTCTTCTCTCCCCGATTGGTAGTACTTAGTCATGGATTACTATGTGGGTGGTGATTTACTGACCCTGCTCAGTAAATTTGAAGACAAGCTTCCAGAAGACATGGCAAGATTCTACATTGGTGAGATGGTGTTGGCCATCGATTCCATTCATCAACTTCATTATGTGCACAGGTAATTGACTTCTGATATCTTTTATGGAAACCACATTTACTGTGTTAAAATACTCCTTTCTGAGCTCCTTGACTCCTAGACACCAGGGTGCGGAGCATCTCCAGAAGTTACACAGGTGGCAAGGCCTTCTTGGTGCCTCACAGTGCAGGGTGATCCACCCACACGACCTTCTTTAAACCCCAAGTGCCTGGTAGATCCCAGCTTTCATTGTCACCGTGTGGTGGTGTAGCTCTGGTCAGCTGAAGCCACCTTGCCTTCTGATGCTTAAGTGACACTGAGCCTCTCCCCTGCCAGTACCCCCTCCTGAGGGGCCTGCAGGGCCTGATCCCACTGTCCACTTTCACAGCTCTGCTCCCCGCTGACCCGGCAGGGTCAATGCCCTGTTTCCCACCCTCCCCCTGCCAGCGCTCACAAGAGGAGGATTGGGTTGAGGAAGTAGGGCAGACGTCACAGCAACGAGAAGGACCTGACTGGTGGTGTAGGGTCTACCGAGGAGTCCCACTGTGAGGTGGAAACTGAGGCAGGCTGCCCTACTGCTGTGCTGCCCCCTGCTCCACCCACTCTCCTTGCTGTGAGGGTAACACCCCGGGAGCCGGAGAGGGAGTCTGCCCCTTCACATCCTCTCATTCTGCCATTTAAGGCCCAAAGACTCAGGCCTATGGTGTTTATTTTTCTTTTACTGGTTTTACTTCTATTTTTATCAAAATAATTTTATATTAGAAGTTTTAAAAAGTCAAATAGTTCTACAGGGCTTATGATGAAAAACATGAGTCTCCAGACACTATTTCACTCACCAAGGGTAACTTTGTAAACTCTAAGCTGCTTCTTCCAGTATTTACCTTCATGTTTCTAAATAACAGGCTTAAGTTGCTGTTTTCATGGTTTTTTTTTTTTGTTTTAGACAACACTTGTTAAAATGACGATTTAACTTCACACACACCCACATTCACACTCTCTCCTCACCTCTCTCTCCCACACATGCTCTCAAGCTCTCTCTCCCCTCCCTCCCACCCTCCCAATTAGTAAAATAATAACTTTTGGTTAAATCAGTACTTGGTGTTTATAATGTAGCTATGGAACTATTACTCATTAAATGAGCCTTGTGGTGTACAGTAGATACATTTCTTATGTAAATTTTTGGTTTTTTGTTTTCTCTGGAGTTAATACTTGCCTTGTTTTTTCATTAGCTTACCTGTCTATGTAGCTTTCTGTAATTATGGCTGAATTGTAAAGCTCTGTATATTCAGACATATCTGGCCGTCTCTCTGCCTCGATTTTTCTTGGAGATCTCCCTTCTGGAGCTTTCCTTCTTTCCTGTTCTTTGTACTTTGGTTGCTCTTTATTGTACTGTTCTTATTCTGGGGTTCTTTTCAAGTGCAGAGATTCCCTCCTCACCTGTCTGGAATTGGATCCCTTGTTTTCTAAATCACGTGTCTTCCTCTTTCTTGTTATTGTTTGATTTGGTGGCACACAATCAAACAACAAGTTTGGTTTGGTTTTTTTTAATCCTCCAGTAGTTTCTGTGAAAGGAGAGGTGTGAGATAATTTTGTGGAGATCTTGCCTGTCTAAGCATGTCTTTATTCTGTCCACATATATGGTTGATAGTTTCTCCAGTATGGAATTTTTGGTTGGAAATTGTTTTCCCCTTGGGACTTGGAAGGTTTTGCTCCTGTCTTGCTCTTCAGTGTTGCTGTTGAAAGGTTTGAGGCCATTACGATTTCTGTGACTTTGTATTGTGATCCTTTTTTATCTTTTGGGATTCTCTCTTTATCCCTGTTTGTTTTTAAGTGTCTTGAAGGTTCTCTATCAGTCTGGGCCCAATCAGGAGAGAAACGACACAGTGATTTGGCCAGGGAAAAGTCACATAAGGAGTTGTTCACTGTAACAGAGGAGTGATGGAATGAGGGATCGGCTGGTAAGAAGTAAAGAAAATGCTAAAGAATGCAGGTGGGACTAGCAGATACCAGGAGCAGTCACTACCCCAAGGGCTGAGGTCTGGATCTTGTTGGAGAGGGTACTCTGTGGCTCACAGGATGGCAGAGAAGTCTCTGTAGTGCCACACCACGGGGCTTGCAGGAAATTCTTCTGGAACTTGCTGGAAATCTGCCCTATAGGTGACAGGGAAAGCTGTTCATGGGGAAGTGTCTTACCAGGGCACTCTTACAGAAGTGCCCGATGTAGGGGCGATACAAGAAGAAGCTACTTTCCACACATTGCAGGACTGGACACAGGAGAAGCCACTCCTGCTGAGAGAGCACAACCCACTCCCCCTACTGTCTCCCCAGCACCCTCTACCAACCCAGCTTAGCTTTGGGCCAGCTAGCAAGAAGGATGAATTTGAGGCTGAGAGGCAGTGAGTTGCTCACCTCACACCCGGGTGCTTTGCGGTTCCTGCAGACGTTCCCTGGTGCAGCAGTTCTTACTCCTTGGCTGAGAGCTCTATGTGGAGACTTGGGTTCTTCAGTTCCAGGAAATGTCCTTATGCTTGATCATCTCTTCTGTGAGTTCTCTTTTCTGTCTTTCTTGAAGTCCTATTATTCAGATGTTGGGCCTCTTGGACTGGTCCTCTCATTTTCTATCTTTTTTCCTATTTTTCTTCCATCTCTATGCTTTTTCACCTACTTTGGGGAGAGTTCCTCAACCTCTAGGCTTTATATTAAAGTTTCACTTTTGTTTTATATACTGTCCAAGACCTCTTTTTTTTCTCAGAAGTTAAAAAAATTATAGTAACATCCTGTCTGGCTTCATGATTATAGACTCTTCTGTGTCTCTCGGGTACCAACTGTACATGCGAGTTTACCTTCTGCTGCCCAGATTGTCAGCCTCTTCCTTTTCCTGTTTGTTTGGTCTCTGACTTCCATGTTAGAAGCTCCCTGGTGGCCCTCAGATTTCAGAGCAAGACGTTAAGGAAAAGCTGCACTGGAAGCTGTGTGTCCTGGGAGGGCTTCTCCAGGGAGCAGTCAGACGTGGACCTGGCTGCTCTCTTTGGGGCCTCAACTTCCGTATCCCTGTGCCTCCTCCCTTGAGCCTTTCAGGGTACTCAGAGATGAGTCCTCTCTGTGGAGAGGGAGATGGGGGTGGCGTATCAAGACTTCCACCTAGTCCCCCTGTCTTCCTTACAGCTTTGCCCTGCCTCAGCCATTCTGGGGTTCCAAGCCCAGAGTCGTGGCTCAGTCACTCCTGAGAGTAAATGTCCAGTTTTCTTTCGAGGGGGTTAACTGCTTCTTTTAGAGTTGTCAGCAAGTCCTCAGTGTCAGCTCTGCCTGCAGTGGGACCCAGTGCCCTGTTTCTGGGCATTTCTGGAGTTCTGTGATGCGCAGTGTCCCTTCCCCCAGGCATATCCATCAGTGTCCCGGCTCTGCTCAGTCTGTTACCACTCAGCATCTCCTCAGCCCACAGAATGGTACTGACATCGCCTCTGCTGCCTTTTCATTACTATTCTCTTTGTCCTTGTGGATTTTAAAAAAATATATACATCTTTACTGTCATCTGGAGTGGGGCTTGGCAGGGCCAGAAAGAGGCATGTTGTGTTTAGTCTGTCCCGATCGCCTTCTTTGTGAATCTCTGCTCTGACCGATGGATCCGTTCTCCACCTGATGTGGGCAGGGCTGTGGCTCCGGCTGGCACCGTCTCCTCGCCCCCCTTGGGCACCGACTTCTCTGTTCTCGGGCTCCACATCTGTGCCCTGGCTCCACAGCTGCAGGCCTTGTGCTGTACCCTGGCTGCACTGTTGTGCGTCCGTGTCCTGGGGTGACAGCTGTCCAGATGCAGCTTGCGGGGGCACATCGGGAGGCTCCTGGGGGG
Organism: Trichechus manatus latirostris; assembly: GCF_000243295.1. Classification (NCBI taxonomy): domain Eukaryota; kingdom Metazoa; phylum Chordata; class Mammalia; order Sirenia; family Trichechidae; genus Trichechus; species Trichechus manatus. The sequence goes on from NW_004443981.1 coordinate 9,122,199, forward strand.
GCCTGGCTGGGTGGGTCTGGTCCAGCCTGTTTTCTCCATTCCTCCCCTTCAGCTTCCGCCACAGGCCTCTCGCCGCGGCCTCGTGCTACTGGGAAGATGGTTTGAGCTCAGCCACCTTAGTGATCCTTCCACTCTGGGGAAGCACCTGTGTCATCACACTAGGGCTGGAGTGCAGGCGGCTCACTGACGGCTGTGCCCTTCCCACCGTCAGCCGTCCCCTCCTTGGAAGAGGACAGGATGGTCAAGTCCCCTCCCCGTAGCTCTTCCTTTGGGGCCTCTTCCTTGGTCTCAGGAGGGTCGGAAGCCCCTCTCCCCGCCTCACAAGGAGTGGTGTGGAGTGGGAACAGCCCCTTGTCACGGTACTGTGCTCCCTAGTCTGGCCAAGGGGGTGGGGGCGAGGAGGGCTGGGCTCCTCTTGGAAGCCCTTGCAGGGCGAGGTAGCTCTCTGGCCTGGGATTGGGGTGCAGCACTTTGGGCATAGTCGCAATTGGCAGTTAGCACAAGATCCTTCTCGATGCCCTGTCACACCTCGGCCTCTTGTGCCCCGTCGTTTCCTCCAACATGCACTCCTCGCCCCCCTCACGGCCCCCGTCACAGCCCCCTCACGGCCCAGCTTGTGGCCCCCTCATGGTCCCCCTCACGGCCCCCTTACTGCCCACTCATGGCCCTGTACGCTTGCTGAGCGCCACTCCTGGCCCCTCCCTGGCTCCCGCCGAGCCTGCACTCAGGCCACGGCGCCTCTGGTCTGTCAGGAAACTTTCCTGGAGGAAGCTTCTGCTCCACAGGCCACGATGGCACCCCGTGACAGTCCCCACTCTCCGTCTTCCCATGTGTGCTACCTCATTGCAGGTGAGGAAACTGAGGCCCAGAGAGGCCGAGCACCTGCCTCGGGCCACGTGACTGGTAGGTTCCAGGGTGAGGCTCAGACCTCCTGCCAGCCACCACCTGTGACTCCGTGCTCCAAGACCTGCACTGCGCTGTGCCCTATGCTGCCCTGCTCCGCCACAGGCCCGCCGCGCCATAGGACAAGTCAGAGCAACACAGTCGCCTCTTTCAGGACGATGAGTTCCGCTCAGCGTTTTTCTTTTGTTTTCGAGTGGCTGCTTTTATGGCAGTTATTGTGGAGATTCCCACACGTGGGCCTCATACTCCCATCTTCTTGACACAATGCTGTCTCACTCACGATGGAGAGAGGAGCATCATTGTGTTTGTCACGGGTCTCCGGGGAAATTAACCTGACAGCCTTTTTTGTAGTTGTTTTCCTGTTTTCTCCTCTAGTTAGAAAGCTTTTCTTCTCGTTTTCTTAATTGACTTTGTGAAGATTTTGCTCTGTCATTTGAGTTGCGCGCACATTAGGAGACATTTAATGCGTAATTCAAAAACTTTTTCGCCCCCAAACAGCTCATTACTTAGACCAATTGCTTGAATGACCCCATCTAAAAACAGTTTCGCGTTTTTTGCTGCAAAGTTCAAAAGTGAGATTTTGTGTGAAGCTAGTCCTCCACCTGTCTCAGGTGGGTGCCTTGTGAACAAGGTGAAGGTGACCTTTCCTGGGGTCAGAGCTGAGTGAGTTTTGTTGGCACAAGAGTAACATCACTGGTTGTTGAGCAGACATGGGTCAGAGCTCACGCCATGGCGCTGGCGTCTTTGCCATGGCTGGTGGTGGCCCCGCAGTGTAGGGCAAGGCCCCGCCACTGGCCTTCTGCAGGCTTCATGGCTCTGGCCTGGCTTTGGCAGCGGGAGCCCACATAGCCCCGTCGCTAATGTTCCCACACACCCCGTGGAGTTGCACAGTCCCTCCCCAGAGGTCAGGCAGGGACCTCCAGATGCCTGAGGGTACCGCTGCCGAGAAAGACAGTGTCATATCCTCAGAGAGAGCAGAGCCTCCTGTGTGAATGAAGTAAGAGCCGGGTACATTTTTAAATAAAGGAATATTCAGAGCACAAAAAAGGATTTGGAAAATAAACCGTATAAAAGCAGAAAGTCCAGTAGAAGGGCTGGAAGGGAAAGTAGAGGAAACCCAGTGGAGAGACAGCCAGAAAGGAAAGGTGAGGCGGCCAAGCAGCTCTTGAGCTGCCCCTCCGGCTGGCGAGTGCCCTGGAGGCTGAAGCCTGTTCCCGCACTGGGCACCACCCTCGGCCCTGTGGTTTCACAGCAGGACAGGACACGTCCTGGGGAGCAGTTGGAAGCTGGAGCTGACAGACCACTCAGGACAGGTGGTTGTGGAGTGGGTGCCTTGTTTCAATGTGGCAGAGGAGCAGCTGCTGTCCCTCGTGGCTCTGAATGCTCCATCCACACCAGCGTTTGAAACCACAGGCACAGCTGTCATGGGAAGGAGTTTTCAGAGGAATTCTCAGCCATCTGCTGCAAATGTTTCTAAAACAATGCTGTAGGCCTTGAAGGGGTAATAGGCTGCCGTGGTCCCAGGCCCTGTGGTGGTCCTTGGGACCTTCACACCTTGATGGGCTGCTATCACCATGGTGGCGTGGGCCCTACTGGCCCAGTTAAAGGGCTCTAGGTCTTTGTCCCTACTGTACGAGGCCTGAGTTCATCTGAAAAGACTCAGGCCTTGCCCGGACCATCCAGATGGTCTCAGCCAAGAGGGCCCTTCAGTGATGCCAGAGCCTCTTAATGGCATTCATGCTGTAACCTTGCTCAGCTCTTGAGGACAGTGCCTTTGTAGCCTCCCTGAGTATAGGTAGCCAGTTCACTTCTAAATAATGACATGTATTAACACTGTTGTGTTTTTGAATACAGACTCACACTGCCCAAATAACCCTGAATGCCATTAAAAAAAAAGAAGTAGTGCATGCATATGGTTAGGGATTGAACACAGCTGAGAGGCATAAAAGGAAGAGGGAAAGCCTCCCTGGATGGAGACCATCCGTGGCCTGTCTTCCCAGGTTAGCTGATGTTAGTGTGGCAGGAATTATTGACAGCCAGACGCTCTTCCACCTAGAATGCTTGCTCCCTGTACTTCTGCTCTCTGTGTCATTAAACACCCCGCTAATGGCATTCTCATGGCCTCTTCACCATTTCTGCTGTCTGCTTTGGTCTTTCTAAGGTCTTGGGAAATGTGTGTGTGTGTGGGTGTGGGTGTGTGAAATTATGGTTGGCTGTCTTAAATCTTCTATATAAATCATTTCTCCGTTTCTGTGTGTAATGGATTGAATTGTGTCCCCAAAAAATGTGTGTCAACTTGGCTAGTCCATGATTCCCAGTATTGTATGATTGTCCACCATTTTGTCATCTGATGTGATTTTCCTATTGATGTAAATCCTGCCTCTATGATGTTAATGAGGTAGAAGTGGCAGTTATGTCAGTGAGGCAGGACTCAATCTACAGGATTAGGTTGTGTCTTAAGTCAGTCTCTTTTGGGATATAAAAGAGAGAAGCAAGCAGAGAGTCATGGGGACCTCATACCACCAAGAAAGAAGAACCAGAAGAACAGTGTGTCCTTTAGCCTGGGGTCCCTGCACTGAGAAGCTCCTAGGCCAGGGGAGGATTGATGACAAGGACCTTCCTCCAGAGCCAACAGAAAGAGAAAGCCTTCCCGTGGAGCTGGCACTCTGAATTCAGACTTCTAGGCTCCTAAACTGTGAGAGAATAAATTTCTCTTTGTTAAAGCCATCCACTTGTGGTATTTCTGTTATAGCAACACTAGATAACTAAGACAGAGTTTGGTACCAGGAGTTGGGTGCTGCTCTAGCAGATACCTAAAATGTGGAAGCAGTTTCAAAACTGTGAATGGATAGAGGCTGGAAGAGTTTTGAAGTGCTTAATAGTAAAAACCTAGATTGCTTTGAAGAGACTGTTGGTGGAATTATGGACATCAAAGACAATTCTGGTGAGGACTTAGAAGGAAATGGGGAGAGCTATTACACTGGAGACAGCGCAGGCAGCAAGAAGCAGTGGCAGAGAGACAGCAGCAGCAGAACTAGGAGACCAGCGTGAGACAGCACCAAAACCAATCCATGGAGTGACAGAGCTGAGTGCCTTTATGCAGGAGAGTAGGGTGCCTTCAGGCACTTATCAGTAAAGCTAGGCTTGCTGACCCCAGAGCAAGAGAGCTGAGTGCCTTCTGGCCAAAGTTTACTGGCAGGGTAGGGTGCCCCCAGGCACTTACTGGTGTTGCTAAAGAGCTTTGGAACACTTGCCCCAGCAGGGCAGAAGGGGAGATGAGGCCTGAGGGTCCAAGGGACCTAGGAACCAGGAAGCAGAAGCTGAAGAGACAAGAAACACAAGAAGCAGAGCTACCTTAGTCTCAAAGGGTAGAGCCACAACCTCTGGGGTCTCAAAGGGTGGAGCCATGGCCACTGGTGTTTCTAAGGATGGGGCCACAGCCTCCTAGGTTTCAAAGAGTCAGATCTTCACCAACTTAGTTCTAGAGTGAGGGACTACTGTTCACGAGTGCTAGTGGAATGAGGCCAGATCCATTGCTCAAAGCTGAAGGTTCGGGGCTGCCATCCCCAAGGAGCAGAAGAATGGGGCCTGCTGGGGCTGAGGGGGTACAGTCACCATTCAGATGGAGTGGGAGAATGAGGCCACCCAAAGCTGAGGGAGCAGAGTTGCCATTCCAGTGGGCCTAGAAGGCAGAGCTGAAGCCCAGGACTGAGGAGCCTCCACCCAGAATCCAGACAGTGTGGCCAACACTCAGAGGTCTGGAGAACAGGGCCATTACCTAGATGGTCTCAGAGAACAGAGGATTGATTTCAAGCCTTGAGAGCTTAATGTAATGTGTTCTGCTGACTTGCTTGGTGCCTGTCAACCTTTCCTTTCCTCCATTTTCTCCCATTTGTAATGGAACTGTCTAGCTTGTGCCTGTTCTGCCATTGTACTTTGGAAGCAGATAACTTGTATTCTCAATTTCACAGATGAAGCGGAATTTTTGGAATTTTGGACTTGGAGTTGAATTAAGGTTTTTGCTATGATATGATGGGGTGAATAAGTTTTACATGTGGCAAGGTTATGAATTTTTGGGGGCCAAAGGATGGAATGTCATGGATTGAATCATGTCCCCTAAAAATGTGTGTCAACTTGGCTAGTCCATAATTCCCAATATTGTGTGATTGTCAACCATTTTGTCATCTGATGTGATTTTCCTGTTGTTGTAAATCTCATCTCTATGTTAATGAGGTGGGATCAGCAGCAGTTATGTCAGTGAGGACTCAATCTACAAGATTAGGTTGTGTCTTAAGTTAGTCTGTTTTGAGATATAAAAGACAAAAGCAAGCAAAGAGACATAGGTCCTCATATCACCAAGAAGGAAGAGCCAGAAGAACAGCGTGTCCTTTAGACCTGGGATCCCTGCACTGAGAAGCTCCTAGGTCAGGAGAAGATTGATGACAAGGACCTTCCCCCAGAGCCAACAGAGAAAGAAAGCCTTCCCCTGGAGCCGGCACTCTGAATTCAGACTTCTAGCCTCCTAGACTGTGAGAGAATAAATTTCTCTTTGTTAAAGCCATCCACTCGTGGTATTTCTATTATAGCAGCAGTAGATAACTAAGAGACTCTGCAAATTGTTCTGTCTTCCATTCCGAAACCAAAAAGTTAAAAAGACAAGATGGGGAGACGACCCAGTGTGTTCTGATTGGAGTAAAGTAGTCCCATCACCCTGTTCTTTAATCTGTTCCTTCCTGGAAGGCAAGCACAGAGCTCATTATAAAACCTCATCGAGCTTCTGTTAATATATTCTGTTAGCGTTACTTCAAGAAAGTCCTCCGTCTCGTTAAGTGAGTCACCCTTCATTACTTACATGTGTGCCGTGCAGAGGGGATGGAGACTTGATGACGTCAGGAATGGGGGTGAGGGGCAGTGAGTGCCACAGCACGGTGGTCACATGGGACAAGGAGAGGGTCGGTCTGTGTCTGCTTCCTGGGAGAGTATCCTTTATTCCTTCTCTCTCTCCCTGCTTCCTTCCTTTCTCTTTCCCTCTTTTTCTGTGAAAAAAGGAATGCAGAATAAGTGGTCAGAGTGTATTAGATTTCCAGAGAACACTGTCTGTAGACTGGAGCACTTTAGCCAGAGAGAGGCTCATTGAGAATATACTACCTTGTACTAGTGAAAGAGGCCGGACTCCGTTCCTATGAAATATGCCCTCCCCGCCTCCAAAAAAAACCCCAAACCTATTACTGTCAAGTCAGTCCCAACTCTTAACCCTATAGGACAGAGTAGATCTGCCACATAGGATTCCCAGCTATGATCTTTACCGAAGCAGATCGCCAGGTCTTTCTCCTGCAGAGCAGCTGGTAGGTTCAAACCACTGATCTTTCAATTAGCAGTGGAGTACTTAACTACTGCGCCATCAGGGCTCCTTGATCGCGATAAAGCTGTTACTAAAAACAGACTTATTTGTACGTGCTGTTGGTTGTGGCATCCAGCATATCCTTTTCATATAACCCACAGAATAGTCTCTTTTCTAAGGAGATAAATCATAGCTTCCCTTTGTCCAAACACTGGCAAGTCTATGGAGGAAGGGAACATACAATATATTCACTGTTTAAAGAATTATTTATTCCTTTGAAGCAGACTTAATTAAGATTCATTTAGATATGTAGACAGTTCAGAAAAAAGAAGATTTTTATTAGTGAAAATAATACATTCAGCAAATGTTTTAATGTAGATTTCCCTCAGTTTTCTTTTTTGCAAGAAGGGGAGAATAATACCTACATCAGGAAGCTGTTCTGAGGATTAATTGCAACAGCTGTGTAAAGCAGGTGCCGTACCTGGCAGCAGTCCGCACTGATAGCTGGTGGTGGTTGTCGTCACTGCCTGCCCAGTGTTGCTGAGGTCATTGCCCCCTGCAGTTGTGATAGACAGGATGTGTGTAACTTCGCAAGACCGTTTTTATTTTTACAATTGGTTCACTTTGTGTAAATTTTATTAAGGTATATAACATGCATTCAGAAAAGTGCACGAATCTTGGTGTACATTTTTACAGTTTTTTACGAAGTGAACACGCCACCAGCACTCAGGTCAGAAACATTATCAGTGCCCTCAGGGGCCCCATCCTGGCCCCTCTCAACCTCTTCTCCTTCCTTGCTCCCCAAAGGCAGCCACCACCTTAACCTTCAACAGTGCTGCTCAACAGAACGTTCTGTGATGATGGCGGTATTCTGTACTGTGCTGTCCAGTATGGTAGCCACTAGCCCCATGTGGCTATTGAAATATGGCTAGTGGGACTGAGGAACTAAATTCTTCATTTTATTTAAATTTAAATGTGAGTAGCCATATGTGGTTAGGGGCTACCGTATTGGACAGCGAAGCTCTAAAAGCATAGATTAGTTTTGCCTGTTTTTACGTATATATGTGTATAAATACATACAGTCAGCCCTCCGCATCTGAGGGTTCTGCATCGGCAGATTCAGCCAACCATGGATCAAAAATATTCAGGAAAAAAAAAAGACTTAAGGGCTTGGGAACAATGCAGAGGGCAGTACAAGGCAAGACAGGATGTGACCGAGGAACCATATGTGGCTGTGAAGGAAGAAGCTCCTGGGGGGACGGAGGCAGCCACACCCCGACACAATCTGGACAAATGAGGACACTAGGGTTGGGGCTGCCTGACCTTGGATCTGGCAGCGCATGTTTGCGGCAGAGGTCTCAGGTCCAGAAGGAGAGAACAAAGTTTGCAGGTCCAGGACCTAGCACTGTCTGCACCGTGTATGTGTGGGGTCCTCAGTCACCCAGGACCTCCTATGTGAAGGACCCTGGCTTGGAGGGAAGCCTGCAACAGGAGGGCCCAGATGCGGCTGTCCTTCAAAGTGCTTCTTTGATCCAGTGCTTCACACGTCCACACTAACTTGGCCTGTCCATCACTGTTCAATCTCAGAGCGAAACACTGTTCATTCCTGGGTTATGTTTTAAAAAAAAAACAAAAAACTACGCCATTTTATATAAGGGACTTGAGTATCTGAGGATTTTGGTATCCATGATGGGTCCTGGATCCAATTCCCCGTAGATACCAAGGGACAATCGTGTGTGTGTGTGTGTGTGTGTGTGTGTGCGCGCACGTGTGTGTATTTTAAACATACAGATTCAGATCACGCATTCCCTGCTGAAACGTGTGTGTATAAATGTGACTTGTGGCCTTCTCAGGGTAACACATCTAGAGGCACATGATGTCCACCTCCCTTTATTGGCAATTGATTAGATTGTCCGGTTAAGATTTTGTTTGATTTTTCCACTGTAGAGTTAGTATTTAGTGTTTTTTCCCCCTTGCAACTAAAAGCAATGTGTGGGAGACACTTTAAGACTGTGCAGATATCCTCTTCCTCACCAAAAGTTCCTCCCCAGACATAGTGTCTATTGCTGACTTGTGCCAGGACCATCCTGTACTATTATGGTTGCAACATGATGGCTGTCCACCGCCAGGGTTCCCTCTGTGTTTACCAGTCATCAGGCGATGTTCTATTTATTGTCGGCATGGAATCATGGATTCTTGTTTTCCCCCAGAGGTTTATAATCCATCACTGTCTTTAATTTTGTGCTCCAAATGTCCCATATTTGGCCAGTGGAAGCCCATTCTAGGTGACACCTTGTTTGTGATGTACCCTCATCATTTTTTGAGAACTCTCTTAGTTTCTGGCTCATCTTCTACCTTCCCTGCCCCCACCCTAGAATCAGTCGTTTCTCTGAGGGGCCCTGGTGCCATAATTTGGGACATAAGTTCACTCCTGGCTTTCCCCTAGTCCATATATTTGTCTCCCTTCTTTTACAGTGATACCTGTGGCTCCTCAACATCAGCACATTCACTTATTTGCCTAACCCTATAATACATCCAAAATACCATGAGAATTTCCTTGCCCATACTACTATAGAAAACAAGCCTACTCTGAAGAGTTTAGGATCTGTTTGCATTCTTCCCTACCGCACTCTGAGCCCCCACATGCACACGTGAAATTCTGTGTTCAGAAGTTACTTGGACTTGTTCCCCACCCCCTCCGATGTTATCATATTATTCATTTGAAATGTAGTTGGATTCATTGATTTCAGTCCACTTCCCATTTCAAGCTCCCTCTTACCATCTGTGATTTAATTTTATTTTTTAAATATGTAGGACATTAACATGCTTCCAAAAAATCAAAACTGTTCAAATTTATACTCAGAGAAGTGTCACTCCCTTCCTTATCCCTCCCACCTCATTCCCCCCACCTTTTATAAGTAACTAGTTCATTGTCTCCTGGTTTATTCTTTGTGTGTGTGTTTGAGAGAGAAGCTAAATATGCTTTCTTATTTCTCCTTTCTTATGCAAAAGCTAGCATACTAAATAATGTACTTTTGCATTTTACTTTTTTCACGTAATAACATATTCTAGAAATTATTCCACATCAGTTTGTAGAGCTCTTCGTCTTTTTTTTTTTTAACATAATACTCCATTATATGCAAATGTTGTTATTAGGTGCCATCAAGTCAGTTCTGACTCATAGCGACCTTAGGTACAACAGACGTTATGTACAACAGAACAAAATGCTACCAGGTCCTGTGCTATCCTCACAATCATTGTTATGCTGGAGCCCATTGTTGCAACTACTGTGTCAGTCCATCTCGTTGAGGATCTTCCTCTTTTTTGCTGACCCTCTACTTCACTAAGATGATGTTCTTCTCCAGGGATTGGTCCTTCCTGATAAATAACATGTCCAAAGACCATGAGACAGCGTCTCGCCATCCTCGCTTCTAAGGAGCATTCTGGTTGTACTTCTTCTAAGACAGATTTGTATTATATGTAAATACCCTAGTTTATTTAACCAATCTTTTATGAGTGGACATTTAGGTAGGTTTTTTGCAGTGATAAAGAGTGCAGTAATTGAATAACCTTGTGCATACGTATTTTTGTACTGTTGGTGTATCTTTAGGATTAATTCCTAGAAACAGGATTGCCGAGTCAAAAGAGAAATAAAATGCATGTATGATTTTATTAGATGTTGCGAGTTTCTTCCGTAGGGATTGTACCTTTCTGTATTCCCACTAGCACTGTATGAAAGTGCCTGTTGCCGTGCAGCCTCTCCAACAGAATGTCTTTTCAAACTTCTGAATTTTTGCCAGCTAATGGATAAGAGATGGTACACAGTTTAGTTTTCTTTTTGCCTTTCTTGTGAAAGTAAGCATTGTTTTTATGTCTTTGTGCGTATGTGTGCGTGATTTGTCTGTTTTGTTTCTTTTGCCTCTTTTTCTGTAGGATATTTGGCTTTTCTTTCAATTCAGTTTTTAAAAAATATTTGCCCTTTATCTGTAATTTTATGTTGCAGATATTTTTCCCAGTTCATCATTTGTTTTTTGACTTTGTTTATGGTATTTTTTGGGAATCAGATTAAAAAAATTTTTTTTTATGTAACCAAATTTATTGATCTTTTCTTACATCTGGAGTTTGAGTCATAGTTACCCACATTTCTTGTAGTGGTTTCATGTTTTCGTTCATATAGTTCCATTTTTTACATATGGATCTCTGATCTATTTGGAGTTTGTTCTTATATATGATATGAGGAGTAGATCCAATTTTATATTTAAATGTCTCTCCAGCTGTCCTAACAACAATCATTTAAGACTGTGTTTGCCGCAGTGGTTGGAGATTCCATCTTTGTCATATACTCATTTTCTTTATGCAGCCGGTTTGTTTCTAGACATTGTGTTCTGTTCTGTTGTCTTTCTGTCTCTTCATGCACCAGTACTGTATTTCTTTAATTATGGAGGCTTTGTGGTCTGTCTTGAAATCATATAGGGCTAGCCCCCATCATAGCTCTTTCTCATTGGTGTTTTTCTAGCTGTTTTCATATGAACTTCAGTATCAACTTACCTGGCTCCAAAAAACAGCACTTTTTTTGTTTTTAAATCTGTTGGGCTCTCTCAGTGTATACATTTAGCTCTTTTTTTTTTTAATTCCTGGAAAGCTTGGATTATAATTTTAAATACTAGTTCTGTTTCATTGTTCTAATTTCTTCTTTGGGGACTCCAATTATGTATGTGTTTGACCTTCTTTGTCTTTGATTTCCATCTTCAACCACTTTTTCTTTGATCCTTTTTACTTCTTTATCTCATTTTTATTCTCTTAGTGCTTTTCTTGCCTGCATTGCTTTTCATTAAGTTTTCGTTTGAATCTATTCTCCTTTGAGCATCTTGTAATTTAGTCTTCATTTCTGATAAGATTTTATCTCTTTCTTCTATTTTTTCTTTGAGTTAAATCAACTCTCATTTTATTTCATTTCATTTCTTCCTGGTTTTGTCTGTTTTATGTTTTCTTAATTCATTGTGGGGTTTTTGTTTTTCATATTCCTGAATGCTTATTTGAGGATATTTATTTAAGTTTGAAGCGTTGCATTAGAATTTTCTTTTGCGTTGTGGCCTTTTTTCTTAAGAACTTTCATCTTTTGCTCACATTTGTTTGCGAGACTCATCCATGTTGTTAGAAGTAGTTGGTAGTTTCTTTCATTGTGGTGTAGTGTTTATCACATGAATCTAACCCAGTTTACTTATCCATTGTCCTGAAGGTGTACATTTGGCTTGTTTCCACTTTTTGGCTATTATGAGTGGTGCTGCTGGGAAAACACTTGTACATATCTTTTGGTGAACAACTTCCTTTGTTTTTAAAGTGAAGCATGTTTCCTTTCATACTGCTTTGTCATATAAGTTGATTCTGCCCGGAAGGAGCACTAGTATTTTAAAGCCAGCTGCTACCCTGCTTAGCGTTTGGTAGTATATAGAAAATCCATTATTGATTACATGTAGATTGTGTTTAATGTGCTTTTTTAAACATCTACTTTCTCATGCAGATTTTGCAACAGCATAGAACAGTAGTTAAGAAAATAGGCTTCAGTGAGACTGCCTTATGTTTACTTTCCTGCTCTATCACTTGCTGCTGTATAACTTTGGGCAGGTTGCTCAGCTTTGTAAGCCTCCACGCCCTTATCTATAAATTGCTGTTCTTTGAGTACATGGTGCTTTGTCAGCTTGCTGTGGTCTTGCCCCAAATCTTCACATGACTCCTGTAGTTCGTTAGTCTCTGCTCAATTGTCGCTTCCTCACAGTAACCACCACTCACTGTACTTTGGCTCATTGCCTTGTTTTATATTTCTTCATAGTTCTCTGTAGCACTTACCGCATAGACTGCACTGTGTTATACCACCTGGACTCACATTGCATATTTATTTATCTGCATGTTCATTTCCTGATACCTCAGCTAGTTTGCAAGCTTCGTGATGTCAGGGGCAGTATTGTCTGTTGTAGACACAGGGTCAAGAGCAGTGCCTGGCACAGAGGAGATGCTCGGTAAACGCTTGGCGGGTGGGAGGAGTGTAGGAATAATAGGTGCCTTGTTGGGTTAACTGGGGATAAATGAGTTCCTGACACACAGTAATAAGTGGTGCTGGTGGTGGGCACTGCTGCCAAACCAGACTAAATCACTGGGCGGAGATGTTCTTTACTACATTGTTGTAGCTATTAACGCGATGATAGTAGCACTTCCTCAGCTGCTCCACCACTAATTACAGGCTTTGAGTTACCTACTGTGTTGCACGGAAATGGTTAATTTGTGTATTTATTTTACTAACAGAGACATTAAACCTGACAATGTCCTTTTGGATGTGAATGGTCATATCCGCCTGGCCGACTTTGGATCATGTTTGAAGATGAATGATGATGGAACTGTATGTATTTTTGTTGGAGATTTTCCGTTTGGTTTTGGGCTTTGCTTGCAGTAACAAGGGGCTTAAAATTTCAGTTTGAAATACAGTTAACAAACCATGTTTACTAACGTGAATTAAGAAGATGAATCCATTTGCTAAACAGCTGACATTTCTATTTGAGGATTTTATTTTTAAGTTTAAAAACATCTTTAGTGCCTTTGATATTTACCAAAGTAACACATATGCCTCCTAACTCGGGAAGTTTCCAGGTCCCTCACCCCTTGGCATCTAAGAGCATGGCAGCCCCCCAGTGAGTGAGGCAGCTTGGGGTCCTTTCTCACACTGCCCTGTTCAGGCTGGGCAGGTGGACAGACCCTGACTGTGTGGTCGTGATTCTCATTTTGGGGGAGAAGTGAAGCAGGTGACTTCCTGTCAGTGTTTTCTTTCAATGGGTGTCGTGGGCTTAGAGGTAGGGTTCTTGGGCACTCAGAGTGTAATGAGGCCCAGGTGATGCTCCCACAGTAAAACACAAGGATAGCCCCTGGATCCACATCCACGCTCAGAGACCAGCGCTCTGGTCAAGCAGCCCGAGACATGGCCGCCCCAGCTCTGCTCAGAATCTGGCTCAGCAGCTCCCACCAGTGACGGGTGCCACAGTGTTAGGGAGTTGTCCACTTGTCTTCTGTGGCAGCTGTCGAGGTGGTACTCTTCCGTGTTTGGAAGTGTTTTCTTCTTTAAAACCTGTCCGTGTCATAACGTCTAACGAGAAGTATTTCTCCAGAAGAGAGCGGTTCCTTCCATTCTTACGAGCAGGTTTTCAAGTAGTAGTATTTTAAAAGAACCCATAAAACTAGTATCAGTTAAGAGGGTTTTAAAATAAGTAACTGAAGTGATTTACTCTCTTCCCACAAAGCCAGCCTCTCTGGCTGTTACAAGCCTTGACCACATACTGACTCACTGATGTGTTTTTGCAGCCCTCGGACCCAGTCTCCCTGGCTGACTAACATACTGCTTCATTGACATGTTTGTGCATCCCTCAGACCCAGTCTCCGAATGTCTAGAATCATGGCTGTGGTCTGAGCTGGGGCCCTGGCTACCTACTCCCCACCCAGCTTTTTAAAACCTTTCTTATGTCCACACCACTACCATCCTGTGTGACATTTGACCTGTGTCGCAGTGCTACCCTTCTGGTTGTCCCATAATTCACAGGGAGGCTCCTGCAGCCTGGGCCAGGCGGTGTGGATGAGGGGCTGGGCACAGGTGTGGGCATGGGTTCTGCTGACCCCACCGACTGAGCACCTGCAGCATCCGTGACCCCGGCTGCTGCTCTGTCCCTGGGCGCATCTGCCGAGAGGTGCCGAGGCCGAGTTTGATCTTAGCTGGGCAGATCCTCTATGACTGTGGTCTCTGGGTCCTGTCTTGCTCTCAGCCTTGCAGACTTGGAAACCGCAGGGGTAGCCCATGCTGCCCACATGCCCTGGGACTGCCTGCCGGGTGGGCTGCTCCTGCACATCTACCCGTCCTGGGGGTCTGCTCCGTGGGAGCCTGATTATCAGGGCTGGAGGCAGAGCTGGGTGCTCAGCAAGGGTGTCCACTGGGCCCCTGAGTCTTCTGCCACCAGACCAGATGTACATCTGCTCCTTGGACAGCCCAGCCTTTGTGGTCATGGCTGTGCCCTTAGGAGCCCCACTCCTGCCAACGCAGCTTTCTGTAGTGGGGTTGCTGTGCTCAGCAACACCTGCTAGGGTGGCAGCCTGGGAGCTACCCTGCCCCTTCTGGGGCCTTTGCACACCTTTATTGAGATTGACATTGAGCTCATGGAGGCCGCCTTACTCTCGCTCTTCACATACCTTCCCCAGCTGGGTCCTCAGACAGGAACCTGTGACTACACCTGTCTTGGCCTCCGTTTCCATCCAGGGAACACCTATGTACCCAGCTGTGCCTGGCCCTGCTTCCTGATGTTCCACTTGGGGAGACAGGGTGGGCTTGGATGAGCAGCATCCACACCACTGGGAGCCTGCTAAAAAGGAAGCATCTCTGGCCACCCCGGACCTGCGTTTGAGCGAGAGCCTGGTGGGCCCATGCAGGTGGCAGTCTGGGGAATGCTGGCCTGGACACACGTGGGCCCCACACTGCGTTTGGAGCAGCCACAAGAGGCTGGGAAATGCCGGCCACTGTGAGAGGTTGCTGCCTGGCAATGTGGTAGCATTTGGGCCTCGAGAGACGGTGGGTGCTGGGAGCCTCGTGTATTCTGGAAACAATAGTATTTAGTACTGCAAGAGAATATGTACTTTGTGTAGAGTTTTGAATTATTAGGTTTTTAAGTTATGATCATTGGCCATTTTTATTCCATGCTGGTTTCATTTTCTGGTGTCCCTATTTTAGAGAAGGTAGTTAATGTGCAGTTGAAGATGTCCGAGGGTCTCCCTAAACCCAGCTTCCTCTCCCAGGTCCAGTCCTCCGTGGCCGTGGGCACGCCCGACTACATCTCCCCGGAGATCCTGCAGGCCATGGAGGACGGCATGGGCAAGTACGGCCCCGAGTGCGACTGGTGGTCCCTGGGGGTCTGCATGTACGAGATGCTGTATGGAGAGACGCCCTTCTACGCCGAGTCGCTTGTGGAGACCTACGGAAAGATCATGAATCATGAAGTAAGATGCTGTGTTTCCCACTTCTCCCAGGGCCCAGGCACAGGCCCGGGGTAAAGAGAGCAGCGAGCCTGGAGGGAGGAGGAGGGCAGGAGGGGACCGGGGTGCTTGGGCAAGGCAGGTGGCGATCAGGACAGGGAGAGTGCAGGTGTAGGATCCGCTTGAGCTGCAGGCGTGGTGGATGTGGCATGAGAGAAGGGAAGTGGCAAGGTGGTTCCTGGTTTCCAGTTTGGGCCTTAAGTGGGGACGATGGTGTTCTTTGAGCCCAGAGTCCCTGGAGGAGAAGGGGCTTCGGTGGAGGCTGGGCCAGGGAGGGAGGCGTGGGGCAGCTGGTGGGAGGGGCCAGGTAGGCAGTTGGACCTGTGGGTCTGGTTTTGTCAGTCAGGTGCCAACTCGGATTCTCAGCCTGCTCTCCCAGGAGTCACTGTCACTAACTGGTCACACGGCCCAGCAGAGCAGTCCTTGTCCTCCTGGGCCCCGTTTCCTTTTTTCCTTTTCCTCTCCTGGCTGTCGTTTTCACTTCGATGTTGCCTTCACTTCTTTCCTTCTTTTTTTATTTCCCTTTTTTGTCATTTTTCTTTTTCTGTATTCTCCTTAGTCAGGTATGCCTTTGTAATGCCATCTCCTCCCTCTTCATCAGCCTGCCTCCAGCATCTCCTTTCCCTGCCTGCTCTGCCCCGCTCCCCACACACGTATCCCAGAAACGTGCCTGGTGGCCGTGGACCTGCCCCCAGCTTCTCCAGCTGATGGCTCGTGGAGGGAAGAGACCAGCACTAGATGTGGCAAATGGTTTCCACCTAGCTCCAAATCAAAGCAAAAGTTACACTGCAAAATTTTTTTCCAAAGTGGAAATATATTTTTCATTTATAAATTAATATATGCATCCTCTAAAATCCAGTCAATCAGAATTGCATACGGTAGCTGGTGGATATCACTCCTCCCCACTTCTCCAGTGATAAATGCTGTTCAGGTAACAATTAGGGGTTTGATGCTAAGAGCACACGCTTCCCCAGGGCCCCTGCGTGGCCTGCTCGGAGGCTTGTTGTGCAGTATCTCATCTAATCTCCACACCAGCCCCTGAAGTCAGTGCTGCTGCTAACCTCTCTTTTATAGATGGAACAGTGAGGTCTGGAGATGAGGGAACACAGGCAGCCGGGGGGCACAGGCTCTGTGCATAGGCCCACAAGCCAAGATTAGTGTGTGTGTGTAAATAAATGACATTCACACTACATAGACCAGTTGCCATTGAGTCAACGCAGACTCATGGCGACCCCATGTATGTCAGAGTAGAACTGTTTTCTACCAGGTTTTCAATGGTTGTTTTTTCAGAAGTAGATCGCCAGGTCTTTTCTTCTGAGGGGCTTCTGGGTGAACTTAAACCTCCAGTCTTTTGGTTAGCAGCTGAGCGCGTTCATCGTCTGCACCACCCAGAGACTTCCGTACTTCATACAGCCAGACTGTTTTGATCAATCTGTTCTTGACATCTTTCCACGTCAACACATTGAAATGTTCCATCCCGTGTGTGTGTGCGCGCGCTCGTGCATACACACACACCATATCTTTTATTACCAAGTCCGTTTTTGAAAGACATTTAGGTAATTTGCGTTTTCCTTGGTTAAAATATAATGTTATGAACATGTTCTGTTTTCTATTTGTGAGTACTTCCACAGAGTACGTTTCCAGATGTAGAATTGTCACAGATGTTGGTGAGATGCACTCTGCCAGGGCCGTGCCAGTTGACAGTTCCCCAAGAGCACGTTGTCAACAGTCTGCCCCTTGGATGGGGAACATTGATTATTGTTTTAATTTACACGCAGTGTGGTAACGAGTCTGCCACAAACAGACCCAGTAAGCCTAATAATGGTGTTTGCTGTTCTGAATTTCTGAATTCTTCAGCTCGGGTTTGCATCTAGTTACCATGAAATAAGAAATGACTGCTGTCTAGAGCAACAGTAAAACTTGGGAAAGTGGGACCTTGCGTAAGGCAGAAACCTGTCAGAGAAGGAAAACCCAAATATTTTCCACCAGTAGAGAGCGATAGAAAAACGGTAAGACTGCACCCTTTTAAAGGTAGAAGACTTACGAGACCCAGACCAACAAGGCAGTCCCATCGAGTTCGGGCTCTCACAGGTTTCACTGTATTTATTTCTACTTTATTTTCTGGAATGTCTGTACAGCTTAGATTTTTCTGAATGAGTCTCAACTTTTCACTGTTTTCTGCCCTCAGGAGCGATTCCAGTTCCCTTCCCACGTCACGGACGTATCTGAAGAAGCGAAAGACCTCATTCAGAGGCTCATCTGCAGCAGAGAGCACCGTCTGGGGCAGAATGGGATAGAGGATTTCAAAAAGCACGCATTTTTTGAAGGCCTAAATTGGGAAAACATACGAAACCTAGAAGCACCTTACATTCCAGATGTTAGCAGCCCTTCCGACACGTCCAACTTCGACGTGGATGACGACGTGCTGAGGAACACCGTGAGTGTAAAGCCACATGACTCAGCATGCTCCACAGTGGGGCCAAGAAGCTCAGATGGTGTTGAAGGTGTTGCTTATCAGGATAGTGAGCCTTACAGCTGGACTGATTTCTTTTTTTTAAATCTGGCAACTGTCTAAAGGAAGTACACATGCTGTTCTAACCCTCACCATGGTCCTAAATGTCCCTTTAGAATTGATGAACCCCTCAGCGTGAGCAAAATTGAGTTAAATGGCTCTTGTTTTAGAACACATCAGAAATGCTTTCGCTTGTATTTTCATGGTGCTTTATACTTACCATACTGGATCCCACTGCAGCTCTGTCATGGGCCTGGCTTCTGTCTGGCTGTCCAGCCTGCTGCTTGCTCCGTTACCCCGCATAGGAGAGCATGTTGAATCTCTTGACCGTCTTAGGTTTCCAGTGTCTAGATTTCTGTTTCTTTACACATCAGGAGTTCAGGAGTGAAGTGATGATATGCGGATTTTGAGTCTTTCCACTGACATTTCAGATCATGGATTTTCCAAATTGGTTTGGCTCAGGGGCTCGTGTGTTGTACTGCTGTGGTCTGACAAGGCCGGGGTAGATGGCTGGCTTAGACATAGTTAGCACCTTGGGCCCAGTAGCATTTTGCTCATGTGTTGTAAAATTATTTTGGCCTCATCAGACCCAAATTTTTAGTACAAACATGTGGCTCGGTTTAGGGGTAGAGAAACTGAGGTTTAACCCAGTGAGAGAAAAATCTTTACTATTGCTCCTTACCTTAGAGAATTTCTCCTACTAAAGAAGTCCCATTTGGTGAATGTTTTGTCCCTTCCAACCTCTTGAAATGAATGACCTTGGGAAAACTATTGACTGTTTAACAGCCTCAAAATGGAACAGAGGTTCTTAAGGAGAAACTACTAAGTGCCCCTTGTAGCTCATTGACAAAGTTGTCTATTTACACTTCAAACTTGATTTGATGGCTCCACATTCAGAACAAGAGCAGAATTGGAGAAAAGACCAAGAAAGTGTTACGTGGAAAGGACTTTTCCTAGACTCTAAAGAAAGTGTTTCCATGCCAAAATGTCCCAGATAGATTTAACTCTGGATTTATTTTGAATAAGGAAGGATCCTCAAACTGAAAAATAGAGTTATGATAAGCTTGTCTCAACAGTCTAACACTGGGCTCCAGATCTCTTCCCTGTGCTTTTGGCCTCTGTTTCAAGCCAGGAGTCTGAGCGTTCCCAGACCTCTGCCCCTGTGTTTGTCAGAGTGACTTCACCCTGGTCCACAGTGTTAGTCTCTGCACAGGATTTTGTTGAGTTGTGGCTCCTGTGGCCTGAAAAGCGTTTGCATATCACTAACCTGGGTTAGGTTTGGCTTTTGACACTATCGTCCTCAGAAACAGTGCGTTTACCCCATTGACTGCGTTGTACATTCAGTGGTAGAGCCAGGAATGAAGAGTGTAAAGATTTGCCAGAACTAAGCTCGCATGCACACCACACCATGGAATCAACATTCTGGAGAGCCACACGGTTCTCCCTGGCACACTTTTTTTTTTTTTTTTTTTTGTGCTTTAAGTGGAAGTTTACAGTTAAAGTTAGTTTTTCGTACAAAAAATTTATACATACATTGTTATGCGACCCTGGTTGTTCTCCCTGTACTGTGACAGCACACTCCTTTCCACCTCAAATTTCCTGTGTCTATTCAAGCAGCTCCTGTCCCTTTCTGCCTGGCACACTCTTAACAGTCACTTTTGTACATCTTTTCCTCTTTTTTCCCCCCATTTGTTTGAACATAGAGTTCACTTATATTGTGTGTGTTCTTGTGCAGGAAATATTACCTCCTGGGTCTCATACAGGCTTTTCTGGATTGCATTTGCCGTTCATTGGTTTTACATTCACAACAGAAAGGTAGGTCCAGATTTCTCTCTCCCCATGGGTGTATGCTTATGTTGGGGGATGGTGGAGGGCATTGTTCAGGGGAGTCATGGCTAGTGGTTTTGTCCTTTAAAAAGGCACACCTGGTGTCTGCATGGGATCACGTACATCAAGAGTTGGCAGACTCTTTCTGTAAAGGGCGGGTAGTAATGGGCTTTGTGGCTGCTTATGGTCTATCCTAAATTATTGTTGGTCTAGCCTATATTATTCACCTGGTGGTGAAGTGGTTAAGAGCTTGGCTGCTAACCAAAATGTCGGCAGTTCGAATCCACCAGCTGCTCCTTGGAAACCCTATGAGGCGGTTCTACTCTGTCCTGTAGGGTCACTATGAGTCAGAATCGACTTGACAGCAGTGGGTTTGGTTTTGGGTTTTATATTATCATTATTCCCTCTGATTCCTTCTTTCTTCTTGTTTATTCTTCCCCTTTTAAATTTAAGCATGTCAACCACTCTTAGCTTACGGACTGTACAAAAGCAGGCCCTGGGTCATAGCTTATCTGACTTATGGGGCATCAGTGTTGGCCAGGTTTGTTGGTAGGAAAGTCGGTGGCCACAGCCATCAGTCCCTGGTTCCTGGTCGTGCTGGGCGAGAGCCATCTCCCCTCAGAGCACTGTGCTTGCTTGTGTAAGAACGTTTGCCTCTGCCTGGTAGATCCCATTGGCAGAGTTGGAGTGCAGTCTGTGGCGGGCATTTTGCCTGTTGGCCTTGACCCCAATTGGGCCTCCTGGCACAGTGGTGCTTCCTGGGGTGGCCATATGGGTTCCAGGGGAGAGGGGTTAGGAAGAAAGACTGGAGAAATAGAGCAATACTTCCAGAGTGCCTGATGGACTGTTCCAGTACTCAGGTACTGAACATCTTCAAGCAGAGGTGATACTTCCGCTTGAGCTTGTAGACAGTCTTTTCTGGTGTGAGATTCCGGGCTAAATAGCACTTAAGCCAAAGTGATGGCTGATGCTGCCTAGCTTGCAGGAAGCTTTGTAGGATGCAGTGGACTTAAGGATTTATTGTCCCCATCACAGAGGCCTTTGACCTTCCTGGTGTCCCCACTCATGGGGGTGCTCATCAGACACCCCAGGGCTCCCTCCCGTGACAGCCCCCCAGGGTGCTGGAGGGACAGCACCCGGGCCTCAGCCTGGTTTTCAGTCATTTGAAAATAAACGTATACACGTGTGCTTAGCGCCTTTAGTGGACTCCATGGAGGAACTCAGAAAACTCTGCTGAAGTCGTTGTCACATAGAAGGCTAAGCAGAACTAACTGTGAAACAGTCTGGAAATTCAGCTGCTAAGCAAGATAATGGTGTGCAGCCCCAGTGTGTGTTTGTAAGTCAGCTGGTCCCTGGTGAGTAGCTGAGCTGTGCTTGTCAGGGCTGACATCTGGAGGGACCATGAAGGTTCCTGAGTCCACAGATAAAGAAGAGGCACCCCAAAGAGTTGGAGGAGCTGTCCCCAGATCACCCAGGTGGCCCACGCTGTTCTGGCCGCCTTCTTATATCCTCGGGCTGGGCCCAGTGGGAGGACTGTCCTGCAGCCCAGCGGCCCACCAACACAGCTTGTTGCCCAGAGGTACCTTTTGTTCTCGCATTTCTAGGGGAGTGTAGGTGATGATTTAGAAGTTAAGTCCCCCTCCTTTGCAGAAGTGTCTTCTTTTGACCAGCTCTGAAGAAGCCTCCTTCTCAGTCCAATGTTGATCATCTAGTCATTTACAGGAAGGAAAGTCTTGTCTAAGCAGTGCTATCTTTCCACAGGTGTTTTTGTTTGCTGATTTAAAGGGCCAGCTTTCGTCCCGGGAAGTGTTTAATGCTAGTGACCTCACAGCACGCCGGCAGTGGAGTGAGGAGCCTCTTTGCCTTGTCTTCCAGCTCCTTCTCAGACCGTGGCTCCCTGAGGAACATGATGCAGTCCAGCACCCTGACCAAGGACGAGGACGTGCAGCGTGGCCTGGAGAACAGCCTGCAGATCGAGGCTTACGAGAGGAGGATCCGGAGGCTGGAGCAGGAGAAGTTGGAGCTGAGCAGGAAGCTGCAAGGTGAGTGGGCTGGCCCCTGTGGGCGCACCAGTCACCATACCACGGCCTGCGCTCATGCCGGTATCTCTCTCACCCACAGAGTCCACACAGACCGTCCAGTCCCTTCACAGTTCAGCTCGAGCCCTGGGAAACTCCAACCGAGACAAAGAAATCAAAAAGCTGAATGAGGAAATTGAGCGTCTGAAGAACAGAATGGCAGGTGAGCATTACAGAATGCAGCAGCTTTGTTTCTGTTCTCGGACATTAATCTCTTCAGAGGAGATTTTGAGAGTCCCTTCCATAAGATGGAAAAGAAAAGTTTCAGCATTGTGTTTAGAGTTCTGGTATTTTGTCAACATATTTAAAATAATTTTATCCAGCTTGATTGATTCTAATATAGTTTTATAGTTACTGGCTAGAATCAATCAGTATCTAATGTTTTATTTCTAAACCTCTCAGGATAGTTCGCAGTTGTCTAGCTTTGTTTTCCTCTGGGCAGCTTTGCAAGGAAATTGCTGTACTTATTTCTGTCTTTCTCTAAATTGAGCCCACATTTCAGTATTTTAGGTGCTAGGTTTGTCGTGACCATCTTTCTTTCGTGGTCCCATGGCTATCAAAGCTTCCTAAAGACTCCCCACAGTTTTTCAGCCTTAACCTTGACCCTGATACGGGCTGACTCTGCACTTGGCTCTCACCTCCTCGTCACACCTTGAGTCTGTCATTGTCTTTCCATTGCCTATCTGAACCTCACCACTCTGATCCAGAAGAAGCCTTTAACTGAGTCCGTTATTTAATGGAGCCTTTATTGCACCCATGCAGGGGCCAGGCCCTGTGCGGCCTCCCGCAGCAGGGAGTGAGACGGACGGGCGGGGGAGTGCAGCCTAGAACTCAGTCTGGAAAGAGATGCTGCTCAACAGGCGATTAGAGTCGGCTTCTGTACATGCAGGGCACTTCTGTGTGTGTGAAGGTCAAAAAAGCCTTGACATGAGAAAGACTGTTACGGAATATTAAATAATTTACTGTCAGTAAGCATCAGGTACCACAAAGTGTTGGCTGTCCATGCATATAAAGCAACACAATTTGTTATTGCCTCGGCCCAGATTCCAGCAGGCTCGAGCGACAGCGTGAGGATGCTGCGGTGCTCCGCCAAGAGCACGAGGACTCCGCACAGCGGCTGAAGGGGTTGGAGAAGCAGTACCGTGTGGCGCGGCAGGAGAAGGAGGACCTCCACAAGGTAGCCGGGTTCCGTTTGTTCAAGAAAGGCTTAAAAGAGGTTGCACAGTGTGCAAGGCTGAGTTCATGGCAATGTCAAAAGACCTCTTCACACGTCAGGCTGCCTGCGGCGGGTGGGAGCGAAGCCGCCCCGGGCCCCCGTCCCATCGCCAGCTCGCGTGCCTGGCCTGCAGCTGGCACTCTCTGTGTATCACCATCTCTCCCCTTCACCCCACCTGCAGAGTCAGTGGCGTTTCCCCCCATCTTGAAGGAAAGGGAGGTGGGAGGACACGAGGGTTTCCCGACACTCACAGCGTCCACGGCACCTGAGCCGTCCTTGCCCACCCCACTCCACCACGCCACCGCTCTGATAATGATCTGTTGGAATTTGGGTGATCCCCCACCCCCAGTAACTGTTCTATGAAATTCATTTTCAGCAAATATGTCGAACTATGTCTCAAACACTTACTAACACCACACTGAGGGGTGTGTTTTCTAAATACATTAATTTATACACTTAAGTAGTTCAACCTGTAGTTTGTGAATTTCCCTAAAATGTACAGAATTTCGAAACCAAATTGTCTTTTAAGTTTTATCACCAGCAGTAATGCATTGAGGGGTGGGGACGGGTGGGACCCCCTGCTGTGAGCAGTCACCCAACTTGCCCTGAGCCAGGCCCAGGGACCTGGTGGAGGTGAGTCCCTACCTTCCCCACCAGGTCAGGTTCACATCCAACCTCAGAGCAGCAGGTGCTGAAGTACATGGACAGCCAGTGTGTTGGCTCGATGGGCTGCAGGGAGGCGAGGGTTGTTAGTGCTGCCATTGGCAAGGCCAGATTTTGATTCAACCCTGAGGACCGACTGGCATTCCCACCTCAAGCCCTAGTGAAGATCAGCCATCCAGTGATCCTTTGTACACATGTTTTTCACTCTTTGATTTACATCATAAGCATTTTTGTGTATCGTACCCTTTTCTGATTATAGTGGAGTTTAAGTGTGAGTGCCCATGTTATGGTTCATCCCCCTTGTGATCGTGCAGATGACACAGGGAGAGCTGTGGGTTGCTTCCTGCCATGACCAGCTGCTCCCATGTTTGAGGAGGGTCTTTCCTGGTGCTGGGTGGTGCTTGGCAGCTGACCAGGCAGACCTTCAGCTGCTTGCATGTCTTGCTGGGGTAGAGCAACAGGGCCTTTGCAGAGAAGGTGAGTGCCTGGCTGTATGGCTGTGATCTGCAATCAGCACTGGGAGACTGAACTTGAAGCCTTCCGGGTCTTCGTTGAACCAGTGTGAAGTGTATACAATTCTTTTTGTTCAGCAACTGGTGGAAACTTCAGAGCGGCTGAAGTCCCAGGCCAAGGAGCTCAAAGATGCCCACCAGCAGCGGAAGCTGGCGCTGCAGGAGTTCTCCGAGCTCAACGAGCGCATGGCCGAGCTCCGCTCCCAGAAGCAGAAGGTTTCCCGGCAGCTGCGCGACAAGGAGGAGGAATTGGAGGTGGCCATGCAGAAAGTGGACTCGCTGCGGCAGGAGATGCGCAGATCCGAGAAATCCAGGAAGGAGGTAGCTTTCCTGTGGATTGGTCTTCATAGAGCACCTGTGAAACCACCTTTGAAACGTTGACTGCAGTGTTACATAAATTACTCTAAAATGGGTCTTAGATTTTATGTGAAGCTCAGTTGAACTACCAAACATAGTTCTGGGTTTCTCCCCCTCGATATCTATTTCTGAATTTATTAAAAGGTTCCTGCAGTACAGATTTTTGAAAACGGGCAGAAATTGGTGTGATAGGGCGTGGCTGGCACAACTGAGCACCTGTAGTCAGGACCGTGGGCAGATACAGAGCAGGGGTCAAGTCAGGTACCCTGGGTCGGTGGTTCTGGAGCTTTTTGGTCCCAGGACTCCTTTACGCTGTCAGAAACAAAGACCTCAGGAGCTTTTGTTCATGTAGATTATGTCTTAATATGTACCATATTGGAAATTAAAACAGACTTTTTTTTAGTACTTACTAATTCATTTAAAACTTAGAACAGTAAGCCCGTTACATGTTTTAAACATAAATATTTTTTATGAAAATAACTATTTTCCCAAGCAAAAAAATATTTAGAAGAGTGGCATTTTTTATGTTTTTGTAATTTTCTTTAATGTCTGGCTAAATTGAAAATGGCTTCATGAGCACAGTTTCTGTTGTGACTTGTTGTTTTTGCTGAAGCCCATGAAGAAAGCCAACTCCTCAGACAGGCCACTGGAAAAGAAAGGGCCTCACAGAACCCCTGAGGGCTCTCAGGGACCCCAGGGTTCTCAGACCCCCTCTGAGAGCTGCTGCCCTAGATACTCTGAATGAGCTACTCTTAATGGGTAGCATATTTAAGTGATATTTAGTTTAAAATTCTACCAAAATTGACCTGATTTTAAAAATAACCCCAAACCCATTGCCGTTGAGTCGATTCCAACTCATAGTGACCCTATAGGACAGAGTAGAACTGCCCTATAGGGTTTCCAAGGAGCGGCTGGTGGATTCAAACTGTTTACCTTTTGGTTAGCAGCCAAGGTCTGTAACCACTTCGCCACCAAGTCTCCAAAATTGACTTGATAAACAATATTAATTGGAACGAGCATGCTCTTGTTCCTTCTAAGTTCAGGTCTCTTTGTCATTTAACCTCAGAGCGCCTGTTTGTTTTCTTCTTAGACATTTTGTTTTGCAACACAAATGTATTTGGAGAAATAGCTGACTACAACTCAGGTGATGAAACCCTTAATTAAAATCAGTGTTCCTAGAACACAATATTCTTTGATGGTTATGAGGGTGAGGAGGTAGGGTGAGGGTTATTCACTAACTAGGTAGTAGACAAGTATTATCTTAGGTGAAGGGTAGGACAGCACACACTACAGGGGAAGTCAGCACAACTGGACTAAACCAAAGCTAAGAAGTTTCCTGAATATAGTCAAACACTTTGAGGGATAGAGTAGCAGGGGTAGGGATCTGGGGACCATGCTTTCAGGGGACAACTAGGTCAATTGGCATAACAAAGCTTATTAAGAAAATGTTCTGCATCCTACTTTGGTGAGTGGCATCTGGGGTCTTAAAAGCTTGCAGATGGCCATCTAAGATGCATCAGTTGGTCCCAAACACCTGGAGTAAAGGAGAGTGAAGAACACCAGAGACACAAGGAAAGTATTAGCCCAAGAGACAGAAAGGGCCACATAAACGAGAAGCTTCATCAGCCTGAGACCAGAAGAACTAGATGGTGCCCGGCTACCACCAAAGACCCCCCTGACAGGGAACACAACAGACAGTCCCTGATAGAGCGGGAGAAAGGTGGGGTGCAGAACTCAGATTCTAGTAGAAGACCAGACTTGATGGTCTGACTGAGACCGGAGGAACGCCAGAAAGCATGGCCCCTAGATTCTCTATCAGCCCAGAACTAAAACAATTTCCAAGGCCCTCTTCAGACAGGGATTGGACTGGACTGTGGGATATTAAGTGATACTCGTGAGGAGTGTGCCTCTTAGCTGAAGTAGCTACAAACGGGCAGCTTCTGTCTGGAGGGGAGATGGGAAGGCAGAGAGGGTTAGGAGCTAGCTGAATAGACATGGGGAATCAGGTGGAAAGGAGGACTGCGCTGTCACAGTATAGGGAGAGCAGTTAGGGTCACATGACAATGTATGTGTAAATTTTTGTATGGGAGACTAACTTGAAATGTAAACTTCATTTAAACTACAACAATAAAAAAAAAAAAATTACCCGTAATACTCCCACCCCCGCAGAAAAAAATTAGTGTTCCAATTATGGATGGAATGATAATACCAAATCATCAATTTAAATTAGATTTTAAGCTTGTTTTATTACTAATCAGCCATCCTAGTTTAAGCCCTGAAGTATATTTCTCAACTTTTAACTTGTGATAAAATTTGATGAAGGCTGAAGAAATACAAAGATCTTTCAAGATTTTGTTCACTGAGAGGTCCTTTTGGGTAGAGATTTAGTTGGCGCAGTGGTGCTAGTTTTGTGTTAATAACAAGTGGGTTTTCTCCTTTTCATAGCTGGAAGCTCAGCTCGAGGATGCTGTTGCCGAGGCTTCAAAGGAGCGCAAGCTCCGCGAACACAGCGAGAACTTCTCCAAGCAAATGGAAAGTGAGCTTGAGGCCCTCAAGGTAGTGCTTGGCTAGGACCTTTATTCTACCAGAGAGAGAGAACAGTTTTTTCCTTACTGACTCTTAGCGGCAGTGGTCTCGAGTAATGTGCTTGTCAGGCCGTACTTTATACACATGATTGTTCCCAGCAAGATACAGGGAAATGGTAGGATATGAACTGTCTTTGTTACAATTTTTCAGTTTTCATTGGGACAGTAGAGCTGCGCTGTAGGTTTCCCTAGGCTGTAATCTTTACAGGAACACATCACCATATCTTTCTCTTGCAGAGCTGCTGGTGGGTTCAAACCACCAACCTTTCAGTTACCAGTTAAAAGTTCCCAGCAGTTTATATTAAACCTTAGCAAACTGGCACCTAGTGCCTTCTGTATATGCTGACGTATAAATTCATCAGTTCTGGAAACGCCCCTTAAAGCCCATGCCCTATTACTGCCGGTGCAGCCCAGACAGGCTGGCAGCTGAGACGGAGCCAGTGGGCCCAGAGGGTGGCAGGAAGACTCGAGCAGAGCTAGAGGAGCAGGCTCTGTCGTGACGAGAGTCCAGTGCAGCCTCAGCTAAGTGACTTTATTTATTGACCCTTAGTATCCTTATCTGGAGGCCTGGCAGTGAAGTGGTTAAGAACTTGGCTGCTAAACAAAAGGTTGGCAGTTTGAATCCACCAGTCGCTCTTTGAAAACTCTATGGGGCAGTTCTCCTCTATCCTGTAGGGTTACTATGACTCGGAACTGACTTGACGGCAGTGGGTTTTTTTGGTTAGTGTCCTTATGTGGAAAATAGAGATCACAAGACTTTCCTTCCCCTTGCACCCTGCACGTAGCCCATCGGGGAGTCCACAGCTTGCCCTCCAGAGCGCCCCAGTACTTGCTTCTTCCCATTGTCTTCATGGCCACCCTGGCGTTTGCCTGACCTCTACACACCTTGTGATGGGTCTCCCTGTTTCACTCCCACCCCTCACGGCAGCCAAGGGAGCACGTGAGAGCTGCAGTTAGCACATCTCCACCCCCAGCTCATGGAGTGTAGGCCCCTGCCTCACACTGCCTACAGGCCCTCCCCGAGCTGGCCCTGGCTGGGTCAGTCCTGTCTCCAGCTCCTCCCCAGTTCGCTCACGCCTGCCACACCTTGCGTCCTCTGTTCTTCAAGCAAACCGAACTCCAGCCCACCTCACTGCCCGTCATCCTGGTGCCTCCGCCCTCCTCACTTCTCCTCAGCCTGGTGCCTCGGCCCTCCTCACTCCTCCTCAGCCTGGTGCCTCCTCCCTCCTCACTCCTCCTCAGCCTGGTGCCTCCTCCCTCCTCACTCCTCCTCAGCCTGGTGCCTCCTCCCTCCTCACTCCTCCTCAGCCTGCTGCCTCCTCCCTCCTCCCTCCTCAGCCTGGTGCCTCTGCCCTCCTCCCTCCTCCTCAGCCTGGTGCCTCTGCCCTCCTCACTCCTCCCTCCTCCTCATTCTGGTGCCTCTGCCCTCCTCCCTCCTCCTCAGTCTGGTGCCTCTGCCCTCCTCACTCCTCCCTTCTCCTCAGCCTGGTGCCTCTGCCCTCCTCACTGCTCCCTCGTCCTCAGCCTGGTGCCTCTGCCCTCCTCACTGCTCCTCACCCTGGTGCCTCTGCCCTTTTTGTCTGTCCTCGGCCTGTGTCCCAGTTCATACGTCACCCTCTGAAGATGCCTTCCTTGCCCTTCCATATGTCACCCCATCTCCTGTGGCTGCCTTCTCGGCTTACTTCCTGGCTCATCATCAGTCTTTCTCCTTCTTCCCATGAGAGCAGAGACTCGGGGTATCCCCATTTGCAGAGGATGCCCAGTGCCGAGTCAGCCAAACTGCCCTTACGTAAACGACTGCACGGGCACAGTGGGCCTGGAGCCCGCGTGGTGGTGTCGACAGGGCTCTGGGGCCCAGGCAGGCCTGGGGCATTGCCTCTGCAAGGTAGGTGGTGTCACCCCTAAAACCTGCCCTGCAGTGATTGTGAGGATCACGTTCCCAGGAGGTCACCTGAGTCACTGGGTACAGTGCCTGGGTGCAGCAGGCACAGAGCCGTCACTGTGAGTGTCAGGAAGCAGCTTTGACACAGTGTAGTACACGTGGGGTGGGCAGCATCGTGCCACTCGGGGGACACAGGACTGACGATTGTTGTAACCTTTGTGTCCAGGTGAAACAGGGAGGCCGAGGCTCCAGTGCCACCTTAGAGCATCAGCAAGAGATTTCCAAAATCAAGTCTGAGCTCGAGAAGAAAGTCTTATTTTATGAGGAGGAGTTGGTCAGACGCGAAGCCTCCCACGTGTTAGAAGTAAAGAATGTAAGGAAGGAGGTGCATGACTCAGAGAGCCACCAGCTGGCCCTGCAGAAGGAGATCTTGATGCTGCAGGACAAGCTAGAGAAGACCAAGCGGGAGCGGTGAGTCTCCACACAGTGCTCCGCAGCCCACACCCGCGCGTGGACACCCACGTCCACAGGGCTGTGGATCCTCAAAGCTCTTTCTCTCCCTCATCTCCTTAGGCATAATGAAATGGAGGAGGCCGTAGGCACAGTAAAAGATAAATACGAACGAGAAAGAGCAATGCTGACTGAAGAAAACAAGAAATTAACTGCTGAAAATGACAGGGTAATTTAAAGTGCCGAGTTAGCATGGTGTAGGGAGTAGTGATCTTCATTCTTGGGTCTTTGAAGCTTGGTGTGTATTTTAAAGATTTTAATTGAAGGAACAAGTTTGATTGGTTAAAATGGTTGCTTTATTCCATCAGTTACCTGAACTCACTGACTTTGTCACTTTTAGGTTCAGGTTGAAATTGAAACATGACTTAAGTGAGAGCCTATCAAAGAATTCATTATTGTGAACTTTGGTTGGAGAAATCTCTTGAAGATTAAAGACAACTTTCAGGATCTTCAGAAAACTTAGTTTTAATAATGCTAACATCAGACTTAAAGGATGCCGAATTAATGGTTTGTGTGGCAAAATGGTTTCCTTTCAGCTCTGTTCCTTTGTGGATAAACTAACAGCTCAGAATAGACAACTGGAAGATGAGCTGCAGGATCTGGCGGCCAAGAAGGAGTCAGTGGCCCACTGGGAGGCCCAGATTGCGGAGATCATTCAGTGGTAGGTGCCGCGGCCAGATCCCCACAGCCACACTCTCCAGGCCTGCGGGACTGTCTTCAGCCTCACCCCCGTTTTTTAGCCCGCACGCTGGTCCTCTAAAGTGGAGGCCCAGTCTTGCGGCTGTCCCCCTGATACCTAACGTATGGGCAGCAGTTTGTCCTGTGGCCATCACACTGGACCAGCACTGGGAAGCCAGCCCACCATCTTATCAACAGACTTGGCTTAGACTGTTGGTTCAGAAACTCGTGTTCTCTGTGAAACAGGCAGGGAAGGGGACTAAAAGAGTGGGCTAGGGGCTGGCCCTTGGTTACTGACAGCATTAATTCAGGGCCATACGTAAATGGTGTTGGGGGCTAGTGTGAAGCTGGGTCACTCCTGTCGTAGGAAGGCAGGGATGCTGTCATCTTACTCGGCTCCTGCCTGACGGCTGTGCTCGTGAGACGGAACCAGCTCTGCTTTGCTTCCCTCCTTTAGGGTCAGTGACGAGAAAGACGCCCGGGGTTATCTTCAAGCTCTTGCTTCTAAGATGACCGAAGAGCTCGAGACCTTGAGGAGTTCTAGTTTGGGATCAAGGACACTGGTAGGTTTTTCCTAAACCGTGCATTTTTATTACTACAGTATTCATTCATGGTTTTAAGTATGAATGCGGCAGTTAAGAACTTCTCGGACAGTTCGTCAATGTAGAAGACGTTTGTGAAGGCCAGGGAAGTGGGCCCCAGCTTGAGGAGCGCCAGCATTTTGTCACTTGGCAGGACATCTCGATTTCTAATTGTACCTTTCATTCATTAGCAAATAATTGTCAAGTCCGAAATGATCAGAACTGGCTTCTGCCCTCCAGGAACTTCATTATCTTCATTAAATTATCCATTCTTTCAGTCAGTATAGTTTATTTTTGAGCTCCCAGAATATGGCAAGCACTGGGCTAACCCTGGCTGATTGTTAAACCTGTGGGCTGAAAGCGGAGAAAACATTACTGTCAGACTCTGCAAGTGGGGTGGGCAGGTGACCGGGCAGCATCCGTCCGTGCCCAGTGCATGCTCCTGGCCTGCAGCTCCTGGTCCGCAGCCCCTGGTCCCGTTCTGCTCTTCACTGCTAACCTGTCTTCAGTTTACCCTTTTATATTTTTACACGTTAAGTTATTCTCTGAATAATTTGCGAAAGTAGGAATAGAGGGACAGTGAACACAGCATTATTAAAAATTTCAACTAGAGTCTAAACTTGTAAACCCAGATGTTCGAAGGTGCGTCTGCCCGCATGAGTAGTGTCCTATGGATACAGCTATCGTCTCCTCCCCTGTCCTGGATGAACCTGGACCACATCCACCTGTAAATGCTGATTCCAGATGTCAGACCCGTCTCGAGTAGTTCAAGCTTACCATTGCATCTCCTTCTTCTTGCACCTGTATGGTCAGAACACAATATATTTGAAAATGTTGACAACTCGTTAATTTTATTGAAAGAAAGAAATACAGCTGTGTTCTTTGCGCCATACTTGCAAGCCATTCTCATTTTAAAATCTTAGGTTTATAAACACCAGTTAGGATGATCAGTCTGTTTCTTCATTCCTGCGTTTTCTCTTTCTTTCTGTTGTTGTTGTTGTTAGGTGCCGTCGAGTTGCTTCCGACTCAGAGCCACCATCCGTATAACAAAATGAAACACTGCCTGGTCCTGCGCCATCCTCATGATCGTTGCTATGTTCCAGTCCATTGTTGCAGCCACTGTTGTCAGTCCATTTCATTGAGAGTCTTCCTCTTTTTCTCTGACCCTCTACTGTACTAAGCATGATGTCCTTCTCCAGGGACTGATCCCTCCTGATCCTCGCTTCTCAGGAGCATTCTGGTTGTACTTCTTACAAGACAGATTAGTTCGTTCTTCTGGCAGTCCATGGTATATTCAGTATTCTTTGCCAACACCATAATTCAAATGCATCGATGCTTCAGTCTTATTTATTGTCCAACTTTTTCATGCATATGAGGAGATAAAAAATACCATGGCTTGGGCCAGGCACGCCTAAGTCCTCAAAGTGATCACTTTGCTGTTTAACGCTTTAAAGAAGTCTTTTGCAGCATATTTGCCCAGAGCAGTACGTCGTTTGATTTCTTGACTGCTGCTTCCGTGGGCGTTGATTGTGGATCCAAGTAAAATCGAATCCTTGACAACTTCAGTCTTTTCTCCGTTTATCATGACGTTGCTTATTGGTACAATTGTGAGGATTTTTGTTTTCTTTATGTTGAAATGTAACCCATACTGAAGGCTATTGTCTTTGATCTTATTCAGTAAGTGCTTCAGGTCCTCTTCACTTTCAGCAAGCAAGGTTTTGTCATCTGCGTGTCACAGGTTGTTAATAGGTCTTCCTCCAATCCTGTCGGCATGTTTTTCTTCACATAGTCCAGCTTTTTGAATTATTTGCTCAGCATACAGATTGAATAGGTACGGTGAAAGACTACAACCCTGATGCACACCTTTCCTGATTTTAAACCACACAGTATCCCCTTGTTCTGTTTGAAAGATTGCCTCTTGACCTATGTACAGGTTCCTCATGAGCACAATTAAGCATTCTGGAATTCCCATTCTTCACGAGGTTATCTGTAATTTGGTGTGATGCACACAGTCAAATGCCTTTGCATAGTCAATAAAACACAGGTAAACAGCTTTCTGGTATTCTCTGTTTTCAGCCAAGATCCATCTGACGTCAGCGGTGATAACCCTCATTCCAGGTCCTCTTCTGAATTTGACTTGAATTTCTGGCAGTTATCTGTCGATGTACTGTTGCGACTGTTTTTGAAGTATTTTCAGCAAAATTTTACTTGCATGTGATATTAATGATGTTCCACATTCTGTTGGATCACCTTTCTTTGGAATAGGCACAAGTATGGGTCTCTTCCAGTTGGTTGACCAGGTATCTGTCTTCCAAATTTCTTGGCATAGACAAGTGAGCACTCCAGTGTTGCATCCATTTGTTGAAACGTCTCAATTGGTATTCGTCGATTCCTGGAGCCTTGTTTTTTGCCAGTGCCTTCGGTGCAGCTTGGACCTCTTCCTTCAGTACCATTGGTTCCTGATTGTATGCTACCTCCTGAAATGGTTGAACGTGGACCAATTCTTTTTGGTGTAATGACTTTTTGTATTCCTTGCATCTTCTTTTGTTGCTTCCTGCAACATTTAATATTTTCCCCATAGATTCCTTCAGTATTGCAACTCAAGGCTTGAATTTTTTCTTCAGTTCTTTCAGCTTGAGAAATGCTGAATGTGTTCTTCCCTTTTGCTTTTCTACCTCTAGGTCTTTGCACATGTCATTTTAATACTTCACTTTGTCCTCTCAAGCTGCCCTTTGAAATTCTCTGTTTTTTCATCATTTCCTCCATTTGCTTTAGCTACTCTGTATTCAAGAGCAAGTTTCAGAGTCTCTGACATCCTGTTTGGTCTTTTCTTTCTTTCCTGTCTTTTTAGTGATGTCTTGCTTTCTTCATGTATGATGTCCTTGATGTTATCCCACATCTTATCTGGTCTTCGATCATTAGTGTTGTGCATCAAATCTGTTCTTGAGGTGGTCTCTAAATTCAGGTGGAATATACTGAAGTCCATACTTTGGCTCTCATGGACTTTTTTAAATTTTCTTCAGCTTCATCTTGGACTTACATATGAGCAATTAATGATCTGTTCCAGAGTTGGCCCCTGGCCTTATTCTGACTGATGATATTGAGCTTTTCCATTGTCTTTTTCCACAGGTGTAGTTGATTTGATTCCTGTGTATTCCATCTGTTGAGGTCCACATGGATAGTTGCCATTTATGTTGTTGGAAAAAAAAGTATTTCCAGTGAATAGGTCATTGATCTTGCAAAATTCTACCATGCAATCTCCAGCGTTGTTTCTGTTACCAAGACCATGTTGTCCCACTACAGATCCTTCTTTGTTTCCAACTTTCACATTTCAATCACCAGTAATTATCAATGCATCTTGATTGCATGTTTGATCAATTTCTGACTGCAGAAGTTGGTAAAAATCTTCAATTTTTTCTACTGTGGCATTGGTAGTTGGTATGTAAATTCGAATAACAGGTCCTCCTCTTAGGCGTATGGATATTCTTGACAGCATTGCACTTCAGGATAGACGCTGACATGTTCTTTTGACAGTGAATGTGACGCCGTCCCTCTTCAGTGTGTCACTCGGCACAGAAGACCACGTGATCGTCTGATTCAAAATGGCCAATATCAGTCCATCTCAGCTCACTAATGCCTAGGATATCGATCTACAAATGTTCCACTTTATTTTTCACAGCTTCCAATTTTCGTAAAGTCATCCTTCGTACCTTCCACGTTCTGATTACTAATGGCTGTTTGCAGCTGTGTCTTCTCATGTTGAGTCATGCCACATCAGTAAATGAAGGTCCCGAAAGTTCTTCTCCATCCACATCATTAAGATTGACTCTCCTTTGAGGAGGCAGCTCTTCCCCAGTCATATCTGGAGTGCCTTCCAACCTGAGGGGCTCATCTTCTGGCACCGTATCAGACAGTGTTTCACTGCTATTCATAAGGTTTTCACTGGCCAGTTTTTTCAAAAGGAGATGACCAGCTCCTTCTTCCTAGTCTGTCTTCATCTGAAAGCTCCTCCACTCATCTGTTAGTTTGTCATACTGTGGTGGCTTGTGTGTTGCTGTGATGCTGGAAGCTATGCCACCAGTATTTAAATGCCAGCAGGGTCACCCATGGTAGGCAGGTTTCAGCAGAGCTTCCAGACTAATACTCTTTCCTTCTAATCCTGTTTAGATATACACCAGCACTTATGAACTGCATTAAATAAATTTTGTACACAAAAATCATAAAAGATGAAAGAATACCATCATATCCTGTTAGCAAAATGGGATAGGTGGGACTTTGTTGCAGAATACTCTGTGAATAGCTCTTCCTGTTGAAAGACTAACTGGATGAGAATTCATTACCTTTTTATCCTTGTAAATATATTGTTCACGTGTGTATATTATTCAGTCATTGATGCTTGTGAAACCCATCTCGGATATGGTCGTCTGAGGCCCCCCGAGTTCTCTTACACGCTCGCTGTCACCGCTGCCACGCTCAGCATCAGTGTCCAGATAGAGCACCGCGCTCTGCCCCTCTGCTCTCATCTTCCGATTGTCTATTAATCGTGAAATGTATTCTTCTGTCCATTCTCTTCTCTGTGTTGTTATGGGTTGAAAAGGAAAAATTCTGAATTCTCAGATGTGTTAAATGAAAGTTAAAAAAAAAAAAAAAGGCTGCCAAGATGGTGTCCGCAGACTGCTCTTATACCTTCCTGAAAGCTGACATAATCCATCGGGCCACTCAGTTAAGAAAACTGGGTGATGAAGTCATCAAGATGGTTTATTTCATTATCGCATCATCCTTCTGGCAGTTCCATCATTCTTCCTTTTTCTTACTATTTTAGTCTATTTTGTTACAGCTCAAAGTGATTGATGAGTAATGTAATTATATAATTCCTAGTATGATGAAATGGCCATGTGTTCCAAGATACAGGAAAACTAAGATGAGTAATATATCGTAATGTGTCGTAAGTTTATAGAAGAATTCAATAGACCATATGAAAATTGCAAGGTAGAGCCTGTTTTTTTCATCTAAAAAAATTTAAAAAGTAAATTTTTTTGTTTGGAAGACCTCTAAGAAAAAACAAAATTTATGAACTATCAAAATTAAAACTGGGTCCAGTGGACCATGCTAATATCTGCAGATAATACTTGAATATTAATATTTGAAGTAATAGTAAAGGTCCTAAGGTTAGAGAACAATGAGTCACTTGTTTGGAGGCATTCATCTTGCTGCAATGTGGGGTTGGTGTTTCGGCCACTGTCTGCAGGACCCGCTGTGGAAAGTCCGCCGCAGTCAGAAGCTGGACATGTCTGCCCGACTGGAGCTGCAGTCCGCGCTCGAGGCTGAGATCCGGGCCAAGCAGCTGGTGCAGGAGGAGCTGCGGAAAGTCAAAGACGCAAACCTCTCCTTCGAAAGGTGCTTTATGTTGTGTTCTGACACACACTGGGACTTGGGGCGCGCCATATTCGCGGCGGGAGCTGGGGTGTGCTGTGTTGGGTCGTGTGGTGGGAGCTGGGGTTCACACAGCCGGGGGCCAGTTCTGAGCCTTGCAGACGCTGGAAAGCAAGAGAACCCTGTTCACAGGGCTGCTGTGAGGGCAGCCGGGCCTGGTGACCGGCAGGAGCTCTGCGGGGTGTGGTCTCTGCACTTCCTAGGTGTCTAAATGAGCACTGGTCGGAGGCTGGTGCACGTGCTCCAGTCTCCCACGCTCGGTCCATGTGAGTGCTTCAGAGGACAGGGGCGGGGGTCCCTAGTGTGACGTGGGCATCTCTGAGTGCGGGAAGAGGTGTTTGTCTTCCACATGCTGTGGGACAAGAGACACCACACATCTGACAGGCCCCTCTCTGCCCTCCCATCACCTTGGGCTGTTCAGTTTACCAACTTAGAATTTTCCTGTGAAGCTGACACTAATATTTAAAATTCAGGTTGAAGATGGTATGCCTGTTCAAACTTTGTTTCCAGCTTAAAGCAGTCATAAGAACGTGGTTTTTATACAACAACAAATTCAACAAATGTTTGTTGAGAGTCCACCACCTGCCAAGACGACTGTGCTTGGGACGAGAGTGTTACAGGCGCTGCTCCTCGCCCTGTGAGACGGGCTGCTGGCTCACACCCTCACCCTTCCAGAGCCACACACAGTGCCTGTTCTCAGCACACTTAAAGCCGTTTGTGTTTTATTTTAGTAAACTGAAGGATTCCGAAGCCAAAAATAGAGAATTACTAGAAGAAATGGAAGTTTTGAAGAAAAAGATGGAAGAAAAATTTAGAGCAGATACCGGTAAATCCCAATTCTAAACTTCTGAATATTTAAATATAAGCATTTTTTAATGGAACCGTTTGATGTTTTCTTTTTGATCTGACTATTTTAGTTACATAAAGCACTTACACGGTTCCAGAGGCAAAATTGTGAAGCGAGGTCCGTTTGGAGCCACCTTCCCCCACAGCCTCGCCCACAGAGAGGGCCTCACACCTCCCACTTTCCGCCCTCTGACGAGGGGAGAAATAGCATCTCAGTGCAGATTTAATTTGCATTTTTCTTATGAGCAAAATTGAGCATCTTTTCATGTGTTTAAGGGCCATTGGTATTTCTTACTCTGAATTATATGTGTGTCTTTTGCCCCTTTAAAAAAAACCAGGTTGTTAGCCTTTTTCTGAATTTTTGAAAGCTCTTCAGGTCCTGGGGCTTAGAGCCCTCTGTGCCGTAAGGTGCAGATAGTTTTCCTAGTTCGTCTCAGGTCTTTTTACTTGGCTTATGATGCTTTTTTCTTTTCTTTTCTTGCCAAGGCAGTGTTACATATTTCTGTCTGTCAGACTTATCACTCGTTTCCCTTGCTTGAGTCATAGTTAGGAAAATATTCCCCACTCCTCGGTTATTCAAGAATTCACCCATGCGTTCTTCTAATTCTTGTACAATCTTACTTTTTAAAGTTAGATCACTGGTCCGTTTGGAGTTTTCCCTGGTGTACACTGTTTGGGATGGATCCAGTTTGATCCTTTTCCTTATGGCTGGGCAGTGCTCCAGTCCCAGTTGTTGAAAAGTTCTTCTCTCTGCTGACTTCAGATGTAGCTCTTATTATAGGGAATTACGTGGGCACTTGGGTCTGTTTCTGCCTTTACTACCCTTTTCCAGTGTTCATGCCCAAGAACTGATTGGTTTTAATTATTGAGGCTTCAGTGAATGTGTTTTCATGTCTAAGTCTGCTCCCCCAACCCCTCTTGCCACAGCTTTAGGAGTTTCTAGACTTTCTGAGGTTTTCTGGCTTGGTTACTCTTCCAGGTGAACTGTGTGTGTGTTTGTGTGTGTGTGCTAAAATATATATAACAACATTTGCCATTTTAACCATTTTTTACATGTACAATTCAGTGATGTTAATTACATTCGTATTATGCAGCCATCACCACTGTTCCTGATTTTTTTAATATAATTTATTTTATTTTTTGTTATTGTTGAGAATATGCACAGCAGAACATACACCAGTTCAACAGTTTCTGCGGGTACAGTTCAGTGACACTGATTACATTCTTCGAGTTGTGCCGCCATTCTCACTGTCCTTTTTTGAGCTGTTCCTCCCCCTTCAGCATAAACTTACTATCCGCTAAGGTTCCTATCTAATCTTTCACATTGCTGTTGTTAATTTGACCCCGTATAGGTAGTTCTTAAAAGAGTACAATGCTCAAGGCAGACGTTCTTTACTAATTTTTTTCGTCACCTTTAACAGAAACTCGGTACCCGTTCATAACTCCCCATCTCCCTCATCCCCCAGCCCCTGGTAACCACTAATCAACTGTGGTCTCTCTGCATTTGCCTGTTGTACACATTTCGTATACGTGGGATCATATGGTATTTGTCCTTTTGCATCTAACTTATTTCACTCAGCGTAATGTTCTTACGGGTCATCCATGTTGTGTAGCATGTATCATTTGTTGTTATGGCTGTGTAATGTCTCATTGTATGTATATATCACGTTGTATTTATCCACTCATCTGTCCACAGATGCTTGGGTTGTGTCTACCTTTTGGCTATTATGAATAATGCTGCAGTGAATATTCATGTGTAAGGATCTGTTTGAGTCCCTGTTTTCAACTCTTTTGGGTATATACCTAGGAGTAGAATTGCCAGCTCATGTGGTAGTTCTATGTTTAACATTTTGAGGAACCGCCAAACTGTTTCCAAGTGAATGTTTTAATCAGTTTGTCTAGCTCCAGGAAAAAGCCTAATGGTATTTTTACTGAGATCACGTTAAACTTACCTGTGAACTTAGGGGAGAATTGGCATTGGCATCCTTATAACACTGAGTCTTCTATCTGAGGTTAAGATACAGTGTTTTAAATGTTTTACCTTGACTAGCCTTTGTTTCTTTCTCACAGGGCTCAAACTTCCAGACTTTCAGGATTCTATTTTTGAATATTTCAACACTGCACCTCTTACACATGATCTGACGTTTAGAGTAAGTAACCGTAAAAAAAGTGACAAATGATGTTTTTCTAAGTTGGAAATAGTGTAATATGATTTGCTTAACCGTGGTGCCAAAACCACACCAGTAAGTTAACATGTGACAGCTTATCTCCAAGCTGTGCTGACCACGTCATTGACCTGGGGTGTTCACTCTGGATGGTTAGGATATTTGAGGCATTTGAAATGTCCCCAGAGCAGCCTCCCAAACTAAGTGGAGGTTGATTGAGAAAGCACCCAGCTTCTTCAGGGGAGGAACGACACTGGTCCCTGGCAGTATAGCCAGCACTTCAGGTAATGTTTTAACTGCAAATTGTCACCCTTCTCTGATCCACTGAGAATAACTCAGTCATGTTAACCATTGTAGTTGACTTTTACATGGCTGTGTAGTTGGGTTTCAGTGCTGGTGGAGAAGAGTCGTTTATAAGAACAAGCCAGTGTCAGGCGACCTTGCTAAGATCCTGGCGTTGGGGTTAAACATGCTGCCCTCCACTCCAGAAGCTGGCTCATCCTTGAACAGTTCCGAGCACGCTCTCTAGGCCTCATGGTCACAGGCTTGTTCAGGAAGCCGCTCTGCCCTGGGAGTACCGCCTCTCCTGTCTGTGCTACAGCTCCTCGGTGGAGTTCCAGGGAGGTTGGACGTTCTTTCCCTCCTTTTCCAAAGCGATGGTGATGGACCCTTACCAGCCACACTTGAAAGCAGCCCAGGGAGTAAAGCACTGATACAAGCAAGGCGAGTCTGGAATGGGGCGCTGACTGCTGTTGGTTTTCCAGCTTTTTATTTAGAAAATTTTAAACTGACAGGAGAGCTGAAAGAATATAGTACAGTGAGCATGTACATATCCCTTACCTAGAGTTTTGCTACATTTGCTCTCTGTCTCTCACATACTAAACCAAAACCAGACCAGTCACAATCAAGTCAACTCTGACTCATGGCCATCCCAGGTGTGTCAGAGTAGAACTGTGCCCCATAGGGTTTTCAGTGGCTGGGTTTTCAGAAGTAGATTGCCAGGCCTTTCTTATGAGGTACCTCTGGGTGGACTCGAACCTCTAACCTCTTGGTTAGCAACTAAATGCATTAACCATTTGCACCTCCCAGGGACTTCTCTCTACATACAGGCAGACTTTTTTCCCTGTGAACTATTTGAAAGTAAGTTGCAGGCATCAGTATCCCCTAAATCCTTCAGCACAGTTTTCCTAAGGTCAAGGGCATTCTCCTACATACCATAACGCCACCGTCATACACACGTAAGGAATCTCGCACCAGTGCTGTAGTAATATCCAGTACGCTGTCCATGTCCATGTTCAGACGTTGCCCCATCACGTCCCCCTCCCAGGTTGGGATCCAGCTCAAGATCCTGCCTGGTATTTAGTTGTTGTGTTGCTTTGGTCCTCTAATCTGAAACAGTGCCCCATCTCTGTTTTTTTTCCCCCGTTTGCGACACTGATATTTTTATAGAGGACACACCAGTTGTCTTGTAGAACATCCCACACTCTGGATTTGCCCGTGTTCCCTCTTGATTAGATGTGAGTAAACTCTGCATGGTGGGGGTGCACTTCCCACTGCCTCCTTCAGGAGCCAGGTGTCCATCTGCCCACGGTTGGTGATGCTAAATTTGAGCATCCAGCCCTGTCCACTGGAAAGGGTCCCTTCCCCTTTGTAAGTAGAGAGCCACTTAGGAGTGACTGCATGGCTGGCCACCTGCCCCCTCCCCCCTGGTGGTTTCAGAGCGCACTACTGACGCCTGTGACTGCAAAACGTGGGCATGTTTGTATTGTTCCCAGCCCTTCTGGGCACAGAAAAGTTTTTTTATCAAAGTGGTGGCGCAGCTCTTTCCTTGACATCCTCTGTGTTTAAAAAGTGTGTTCAACTGCCGGGTGCACACAGTTCCTCCATGAGCCTGCTGCTACAGAGCCCGTGCCTTTTCTGGCCACACCGTGCCGGGAGGCGTGAACTCAGAGGTCCCCCAGAGCTAGTGCTGTCCAGACACCATGTTGGCAGGGAGGGGAGGAATGGCCAGGAAGCGGCGGCTTTTCTGTCCATTCTGGATGGAGCAGACAGGTCTTGGGCTCCTGGGTTTGCAGCCAGCAGCTCTCCCAGTGTCCTCTTCAAACTGGGCGACCAGCAGAGCCATTTTAACCAGGGCTTTGAACCGTTGTGAACCAATTCTATCATGGCCAACGAAGTAAAACTGGAGCAGACTCGGATTTCTTTAATTTGACTGATCTGGAACCATAACTGGAATGGGAAGATTCATAGGTCGACGCCCTGGGATGGGAGACTTGGAAGAGGCATAGTGAGCCTTTTCAGGAGCCTGATGCCTGAGATTGGATTATTGGCAGGACTGTGGAGAGCTACACATATTCAGAGCGGTACAGCTGGCCACCATCTTTGAGCAGGCCATCGCTGTTTCCGACTCTGTGCAAAATCGAGGGGCAAGAGATTTGGTTGCTATGCAATGCGTACGCTGCACGTGTTTTCTAAGAGGGAGGTGAAGTTTCTAGCAGGGCTTCGACCCATAATTTTTCCCATTCCGGTTATGGTTTCTGGTTGACCCAAATTTTAAAAATTCGGATGTGTTCCGGCATTGCTTTCTTGGCCATGATTGAACTGGGAAACGGGTGCGAAGCCCTGGTTTTAGCATGGAGATCCAGGCCATAATCTTGCTCTCTCACTCTGTTTGCCAGCGCACCTGCCGCTTTTAGCCCCATCTCTCATACCTCTGTGATTTAAGTAGGAAGGATATTTACTGTTTAAAGATAAGATCCTTGGCCAGACTCCGAGTGTACGCTAGGACAGGTGTTTCCAGACAGGGAGAATTGTTTCTTAGAGATTTCTAGTCCATTTTCCCTGCATTAAGTATGCTGACTATTAGTAGAAATGCTGTGTCACAAAGATGGCATCACTGTATTTTCATGCATGTTTTTCCTGGCTGGAAATGACCGTTTTGCCCTTCCTGTCTGTTACACAAGGACTCTCTGTCCTCTTCATCCGCGTCTTCGCTACTAGCCTTGTGGGAAGAAGTAAGTTAACGCCGATGCTGGGCTCCCTGGAGCTCTCCTTCCCCATCAGTGTAAACAGCTCCTCTCTCGTCATTTGCATCCTTTTGATTAATTAACTCACTAAATGAAACAGGGCTTTTTACATGGCTAAAATTAAACTGCATAATATTCTTTTGCTCCCTGTTTATCAAAAGATGGGACTCTAACTCATCTAACAGATCTTATGTATGGGGAAATGTGCTTAGATGTTGAGCTTTGATAACCAGCTAACTGATCTAGCTGTTCCCTTGTGCCTTTGTTTACAAAATCGGATATTGCAGTACAGGCTACATGGGTGCACGTGTCTTATGTGTATGCGCCGCTCCCTCCTGAACGGGCTCTCACGCGGCAGGTAATTAATTACACCTGTTGGGAAGTGCTTATCTGATTGGGTTCATGGGGATTCTGAGGCGAACACACCATTCAGCTGCACACTGCTCTTCCAGGTGCCTCCTGGCTCCTCTGCGGAGCTGCGGAGCTCCAGTCACTGCCTCCTTGTGCTGGCAGCTCCCGCGAAGCATACACATACGGCACGTGTGTGCCTGTGTACATAGTCACAGCCTGTGGTGAGGAAATGTTAGTTTCAGAGTACCAAATTAAAATAAGGTCGTTTTTAAATAGTTTTAGCATGTAGATTTAGTTTCAGGTAGACAATTGCTAAGTGCACTTGGAAACCTTGAGTTGCTAGAACAGAGCAAAGCCTGGCTTCTCTGCATCATGAAACTTGTAGTGAAATTTTCCTTCCTCAGCAGTGACCCGGCCAGAGCCTTCTGGTCCTGGGCCGCAGGCCTTGGTTGATGTTAGAGTGTCTTCCCAGGCCTCTGCAGGAGGAGAAGAAGCATTGGCTAGTTCATCTCAGGCTGCCAGTGTAGCTAAAGTTGCTTGTGAATATGATCAAAAGGGAGACATTTCCCAGCTCACCCTTTGAACGGCCAGGAAGAGGAGAAGGCATGAGCCGGTGAGGACAGGTGGCTTCTTACCTTTGGTAATGACCAGGTTGTCTGGCTCCACTTGCCCATGCAGAGGCCCTGCCTCAGGCCTCAGAACCTGCAGTGGTCTGGGGAGGCAGAGTAATCCTTGTTTGTAAGCACCCACAGTTGGAGTCTGCGTTGTACAGAGGAGTCCTTCATCTCTGCTCCTTGCTCTGTTTTCACAGACGGGCTCAGCTGGTGAGCAGGAAGCACATGCGCCGAAGCCAGAAGTGTCACCGTCCCTGTCTGTGCCCACAGGCATAGACCAGCAAGAAGTAAGATGCTGTTGCCCCACGGTGCTCAAGGGTCCTTGAGCCGCGACCACCCCCATTCCCTATGACCTGTGTGGCTAGTGGCAGCCCCGCTCTCGTGTCAGGCCAGTTGGCCTCACCCGTGTGTCCAGCTCGTAGCTGGAACTTCCTCCCAGACCCTCACGCATGGTCTTTATTTTCAGGATTACCATCAGCTAGGTGAGGGGCGCCCTGACAGGTGTCTCCACGATGTAGTCAATTAAAGATGCAGAACCGTTCATTATTAATAAGTTCTAGAGAGAAATGACTCCCAAACAGGATGTGGCACACACGAGCAGTGCCGAGATCAGCACAGCACTCACCTGTCCTTGCTTGTCTCCCAGGACATGGCTCGGGCCCTGCCGAGGACTGCCGCTGTGCCGTTGCCCACCACACCAGCCCTCACCCTGGCTGGACCCAAGGTAGGCCTTGCCCAGTGCCCTCAGCACCTTCTTAGTTTTAGAAGACAGCTTCTGTGGCACCGTGAGACCTGTGTTCTGGTGCTGGTCTGCTCTGAGTGGCATGCGTCCCGGGAGACGGTCCTCGTCACAGCAGGCACACCTGACTGGTTTCACTGCACATTCTGAGTCGTGCCCCACCCTTCGCCCCAGCCCTCTCCCCACGTCCGGGTTGTGTCTCTGTCCAGCCCCTTGTCCACACATCTGCATTCCTGTATGTGTGCATGCAGAGCCATGTGGTTTGTTGTTGTTGTTAGCTGCTGTCGAGTCAGTTCCCACTCACATGACCCTGTGCACCCCAGAACCAAACACTGCCCAGTCCTGCGCCATCCTCACAATCGTTGTTATGCCTGAGCCCAGTGTTGCAGCCACTGTGTCAGTCCATCTCGTTGAGGGTCTTCCTCTCTTTTGCTG
Organism: Trichechus manatus latirostris; assembly: GCF_000243295.1. Taxonomy (NCBI): domain Eukaryota; kingdom Metazoa; phylum Chordata; class Mammalia; order Sirenia; family Trichechidae; genus Trichechus; species Trichechus manatus. Next base: position 9,166,513 of record NW_004443981.1, read on the forward strand.
ACCCTCTGCTTTACCAAGCACGGTTTTCCCAGCCCACGTGGAAGGAACGTGCACGTGCAGCTTTGTACCCTGTCTGTGTTGTGAGCCGTCCCCACCAGCACACAGGGCTTCTGCCTCCTTCTCTGCACTGGCCTTGTGCTACCTATCGTCCCTTCCCCTTTAGTACAGACCTTGACGCAGATGGGGCACTCCAGCGGGGACAGTGCCTCTGAGGTGCAGGCTTAGCGAGCACGGGGCCACGTGTGCTCACGATTCTTTTCTCTTTTGAACATAGATATGGCCTCCTTACAGGTTCAGCCATCAACAGCCAGGCCAGCTTGATTTTGCTTGAGACTAACTAGTGGTTTAGCTTTTGGATTTTGATTCTTATAGTCAGGCAGACAGGTCATGTTTTATTTTACATACCATGCGATACCCCCGAGAGTCACGGAGCACGGTTGTGAAATGCGCCCCAGTCCCCGCAGCCCTGGGGGTGCCCGCGCCCCTCCCACCCTCAGCCCCTTCCTGTGACCATGCTCCGAGTTTCGCGCTTCACTCCCTTGCTTTTCGCAGCTAGTTTCACCCACAGACATACCTCCCTGAGTAACGTGGTTTTATGTGTCTGAGCTTTGCAAACATGCTGTCACTCGTCTGCAGCCTGCCTTTCCACTCAGCCTCCCGTCTCGTGGCACGTACGACTGTGTCACGGTGTGTCTGCCCCCCAACAGAGACCTCAGGTGCTCCCAGCCCCTTGCTGCTAACCACAGGGCTGCTGTAGACACTTGTGCATCTCTCCCTGAGGGGGCTGCTCTGGGGGCCGCCCACCCCAGCACTGAGAGCTGGCTGCTGCAGATCCTGAGGAGGAAGGAGGCAGAGCCCCTTGTTGGGTGCCAACGGTGCCCCTTGGTCAGCCCTGCTGTGGAACATATGTCCTGGCCGTGGAATTGCACATCCTCAGCTTCTCACAATCAGGCCCAGGTTGTTGATAAATTCACTCACAGGCAGACTGAGAGCCCTCGTCTCACAGTTGGCGGCTCACTGTGCTGCTCTCTTCCAGCCCAAAGCGCACCAGTTCAGCATCAAGTCCTTCTCCAGCCCCACGCAGTGCAGCCACTGCACCTCGCTGATGGTGGGACTCATCCGGCAGGGCTACGCCTGCGAGGGTGAGTGCCAGCTCCCGCCCAAGACAGCCGCTCCGGAGGCCTGAGGGCCCGTCGTGTGCCTGGTTCTATAAATGCTCCATCAAGGGCGGGGGTTGGGGGGCAGAGCGTGACCCTCTGCTGCAGCAGGAGAGTGCACACTGTGGGGGCCCCGGTCAGCTACTGACTGTTATTGATTGTAAAATGCAATATCCCCAGCTGGTCTAGAGGGTTAGGGAGAGCAGAGAGTGAGAAGAAATGTAAAGCTCTCCATTACGACATCATCTGGAGAAAGCCGCAGTGGGGCCATGTCTCTTTCCTCCTAGTCACCATTATTGTCATTATGGTGTTTTTAGGTCACCGCCCGTTGTGCCTGGCCCTGGGCCGGGCTCCATGCCCACCTGGATGTTGTGGCCTCGTCCACCCTCACGCCCAAGTGGGGGTCACCACCGCCTCACAGTAGATGGGGTAGAGGTGACCAGGCAGGGCGGGGCCCGATCGCTGGCTGCGCACACAGCCGGCCCGCTGTTCCGCACTTGCTGTCGTCCCGAGAAGCAGTGTAGTCTCTGCTTCTTTGTGTTGCGGCTGCAGAGCATTTTCCTGTCATTTAAACTCAGTAAGCAGTTTGACTGGCTGCCAGGACCCATCTCATCGTTGTCACCCTGTAGCAGGCGTGTGGCTTGTCCCGTGTGGTGACACTGAGCGTGACCATGGGGTTGAGCACTGCTCTGCGAGGTGACAGTCACCACTCTGACAGTATTCCGTGAGCAAGTTGGCACTCCTGTGCATGCTCCTACACACTTGCGCAGAACTCACTGAGCGCCAGGCCCGACCTTTCACACCAGTCCTGTCTGCAGACTGGCCTTGGCTTGCTACCCGTCCGCCCTCTTTCTTGGTGACGCTGGGTGACTGTGTTTGTCACCTGCCGTGCGCTCTGCAGCGACTCTGCCTTGGGGCAGGTTTGATGTTGCTGCTCCTTCCCCTTCCCAGTGTGCTCATTTGCCTGTCACGTGGCCTGCAAGGACAGCGCCCCCCAGGTGTGCCCCATCCCTCCCGAGCAGTCCAAGCGGCCCCTCGGAGTGGATGTACAGCGAGGCATCGGGACTGCCTACAAAGGCTACGTCAAGGTAGGTGGCGCAGGAGGACACGCTCTGTCCACCTGACGCTTGGCACCTTCCTGTCTTGCGCTCAGTGCCATGGAGGCGTGACGGTCCCCCAGATCCCCACAGCTCATGACAGCATCTCCTTTGTGGCGTGAGCTGGCCCTGGAGCCTGGTCTGGTCCACCCCTCACCTGGGGATGGATGGTCAGGTTGATGCAGCCGGCGTAGCTGATCTCAATAGACCTGAGTCCCAGGCTCCCGAGACCCACACTAGGCTGCCTGGGTCCCAGGCCCCCCAGACCCACGCTAGGTTCCCCAGGTCCCAGACCCACACTAGGCTGCCTGGGTCCCAGGCCCCCCAGACCCACTCTACGTTCCCCAGGTCCCAGACCCACACTAGGCTCCCTGGGTTCCAGGCCCCCCCAGACCCACACTAGGCTGCCTGGGTCCCAGGCCCCCCAGACCCACACTAGGTTCCCCAGGTCCCAGACCCACACTAGGCTCCCCGGGTCCCAGGCCCCCCA
>NW_004443981.1:9169414-9221095 GCF_000243295.1 Trichechus manatus latirostris
CCCCAGACCCACACTAGGCTCCCCGGGTCCCAGGCCCCCCAGACCCACACTAGGCTCCCCGGGTCCCAGGCCCCCCAGACCCACACTAGGCTCCCTGGGGCGCTTATCACCTGCCTCCTGGGTGGAGTGTCTGGGCAGGTGCGTTGGAGAACAGGACTCCAGAGCTGTGCAGCGTGTGGTGCCCACCACACATGGCCAGTCTAAGCTTCATCCAGCTATTCGCGCACCATGTTCTGTGTTTGGTGCAGATGGACCTGCCGTGCCTGATTCTCCCACCTTCCTCTGCAGCCCCTCCTGTCAGGCACGCCGAGCCCTGCCCACCAGCACCGAGCCCAGACACGTCCAGCTGCTGCCTGGGTGGAGTGTGAGGGCGCTATCCCTCAGAAGTGGCTGCACAGCGGCTGGAGGGCAGCACAGGCCCAGCCCCAGGCACACAGAGCATGCTGCGGTTGCTTTGAGGACCTGCTGTCAGGCACGGTCTGAGGCCTTGCTGCTTGGTAAAGTGTGTCCCTGTTGGTTTGCAGATCCCCAAGCCTACCGGGGTGAAGAAGGGGTGGCAGCGAGCCTATGCAGTGGTCTGTGACTGCAAGCTGTTCCTGTATGACCTGCCCGAGGGGAAGTCCACACAGCCCGGTGTGGTCGCCAGCCAGGTCCTGGACCTCAGGTCTGTCAGCTTACTGGTGCTGTGTTAGCTTTTGTGTTTTTAACCTTTAACCAGACTAAGAATTTGTCACTTTGGAAATCTTTAGTTTGTACCTTCACAGACTTAATTATTGCACAGGTCCAAGAACAGGTAACACTTAAGCTGTCAAAATACATGCTGTGAGGGGGCTCTTACCCTCCGGTCCTGTTCAACCACTGCAGGGTGTTTTGAGTAGTTGGCTTATTGGCGTACCCGGGGAGCCACGTGTGGGTCTGGGGGGGCCTGGGACTCAGGTCTGTTGAGATCGGCCACTGCGTACGTCAGTGTATGTTCTCATCCAGGTGGAGGGAGGGCCCACCTGGTCGTCTAGAAAATAGACTCATAAAAGTATACTTTCTTGTAAGGTTTGCGATATAAAAGGGTGGAGGGTAGGGTGTGTGAAATCAAGAAGGGAATGTGAGTGTATGAGAAGGTGTCAGTGTGAATGAGTGAGGGTGTGTGTGAGAGCATGTGAGTGTGTCGGTGTGAAAATGGGTGTGAGTGTGAATGAGTGTATATGGGAGTGTGGGGATGTGTGTGAGGGTGACTGGAGTGCAAATGTGTGTGTCTAAAAGTATGTGTGTAAATGTGTGTGAGGGTGTGAATATGTGTTTGAGTGCAGCTGTGTGAGTCTTGTGAATGTGTATGGGAGTGCATGTGAGAGAGTGTGTTCCTTCCTCAATGTCTTCTCTCTTATCAGAGATGAGGATTTTTCCGTGAGTTCGGTCCTGGCTTCAGATGTCATACATGCTACACGCCGAGATATTCCTTGTATATTCAGGGTATGATTTTTCTCATTTTTTCCTATTTTTTTAGAGACCATTTCATTAATTTTTTTTTAAAAAGTCACACAGTTAAGATGAAGCATTTCTCCTAAGTGCTCCGTTGTGTCCCAGGATGCAGTAGTACAGACCCAGAGCCTCTGGCTTCTCTGCCGTCCTGCCCTGCCCTTTGTACGTGCTAAGCGTGCCCAGCCCATTCACCCCGTCACCCCCACCAAGCGCAGCCCCTTTCCACACAGCCATGCCCTCGTTAGGGGACCTTCTCCCCGGCTTCTTCTGCTGGCACCTGCCTCCCCCTCCCCTGGCCCTCCCTTTTCACCTGCACCAGAAGCCCCCTCTCCTGGGTCTGTACCTCGGCTCCTCTGATCACAGGGCTCTAGGAGGAAACTCGTGATGAGGATCCATGAAACGTGTCCAGGCCTGGCCGAGTGCCGCCCGGAGCAGGCACAGTAAAGGACCAATGTCCACGCTGGTGGAGGTGGAGGCCACCCTACTGTCGGTGGTCACTGTGGCCGCCCAAGGCGCTGGCCAGGGGTGTGCGTCAGGAAAATGGCTTCAGCACCCGCCTTGGGAATTTTATACACACAGTAAAATTGGGGGTTTACCACAAAGCCAAGTCCGTGAATCATTTTTTTATTAAATCACTCTATGTTCAGAACCCCCACCATTGTGTGCTAAAACAGTGACATGCCCTAGAGGGGGCTGCGCTCAGTGGGGGTGATGGGGCGAATGGGGTAGGCATGCTCAGCGTGTACAAGGGACGGGGCAGGGCAGGGCAGGGCGGCGGAGAAGCCAGAGGCTATGGGGCTGCGCTATTGCATCCTGGGACACAATGAGCACTTAGGAGGGGCGCCTCAGGACACTTCTGGGGAGTAGGACTTGGCAAATGGTTTTGTCTGACACCCAATTTTCCCTGGCACAATCTGAGAATCTGTTTTTCTTAATTATCGTAAGCTAACTCCAGAAAGAAATTTTAAAATAGATTGCTAGACCACAGGTTTGGCAAGAGCATGGTTAACTAAAACCTGAAAACGAGGGGCTCCCCCCGCCATGTGGGTCCGTCTGGCCCCTCCTGCCATCTGCTGACCAGGGTCCCCGTGAGGCTGCCGAGGAGCCGGCCAGGCTGGGCAGCTCCAGCGACCCTCGGGGTCACGACTGTCCTCCCACCAGTCGTCCTGTAGTGCGCGTGCCCCACCTGGACATGACTTCCTGCAGGGCTGTGGGCAGCTGCTGGTGTGTCTGGTCGTCTCACGGCTGTCCTCTGTTTTGTCTGTTCTGTCTCCCATTACGAAGGTGACGGCCTCTCTCTTAGGTTCACCTTCTAAGACCAGCTCACTGCTCATTCTGACAGAAAATGAGAACGAAAAGAGGAAATGGGTTGGGATTCTAGAAGGCCTCCAGTCGATCCTCCATAAAAACAGGCTGAGAAACCAGGTCGTGCACGTGCCCCAGGAAGCCTACGACAGTTCGCTGCCTCTCATCAAGGCCATCCTGGCGGCGGCCATCGTGGGTACGTGCAGGGTGCTACTGCGAGGCTGCGCTTCGGCGTTTGGGGGATAGAGTGCCACACGCAGGTGGTCCTCGGAGGCTGCGGCCATGGCGTCCATTGGAGTAATGAGCTGGTCTCTCATTGTGGAGGCCTCGGGCAGTGCAGATGGGGAACACACTTGGCCACGAACCGAAAGGTTAGCAGTTGAAGTCCACCCAGAGGCGCCTCAGAAGAAAGGCCTGGTGGTTTGCTTCCAAAAAATCAGCCACGAAAACCCTATGGGGCACAGTTCTACTCTGACACACGTGGGGTTGCCATGAGTCAGAATCTGCTTGATGGCAACTGGTTTTTTTCCATACGTTTTAAGAAGCAAACCACCTCTGCTCACGCTGCTGGTGTTCTTACTGTTTTTACTCCTCCCTTTCCGCCTTTACAGATGGAGATAAGATTGCGGTGGGCTTGGAAGAAGGACTGTATGTCATAGAGCTTAACCGCGACGGTGAGTGAGCAGGCCCACGTCCTTAGTAGAGATGAGCAGGGCAGAAACGGAGAAGCTTTTTAGGGCTGCAGCAGAGACACCTGACAGTTGTGAATTCACTTGAATCACCACGTTGGAGATTCATAAATAAAGGGAAAAGCAAACCGCCGATACAGTGGTTTGCCGAGGGGAGGACAGGCGTGTGACAAGTGTTTGTCCAGTGCCCTGTGCTCGGGGTGGGGGCAGCAGGTGGGCGCCACCTCCTGCGGCTTATCGCGGAGTCGGACGGTGAGCTCAGTGCTACCTTCATGGAGCCCTGTGAGGAGAGGGTCCACGGGAGCCCTGGGCAGTGGGGCAGTGTCCCAGAAGAAGTGAGTCTTCACTGAGAGACATGAGGTGCCTGTGCTTCAGATGTCAGCGTGTCATTCTTCCCACGAGGGAGGTGCCCCACATCTTTGCCTCGCAGCCTGAGTCTCTGCACAGAACCTGAGGAGGCCAGGCCGCAGCCCAGAGCGGGTGTGGTGGGAGTAGTCTCCGCCTCACAAGCCCAGGTGGGGACGGAAGAATGAAGCTGTCACCCTCCCATAGCCCAGGGCCATCTCTGTGTGGAGAGCCCTGGGCAGGATCCTGGTCCAGGTGGTTGTTGGGGGCATTGGGTTCATTTGGGGCCATATGGGGGGTAGGTGCTTCAGAGAGTGCCCCCCAGGTCTGGGAGGCCAGAGACAGCCCTTAGTTCCCCACAAGCAGCCTGGGGGGTCTCGCCTGGGGTGTGTGTAGTGAGGGCCAGGTCTGCCCCACGGGGACACCCAAGAGAGGACGTCAGCACATCTGTGCTGCCTGCATTGTTCAGGGCCACGCCGTGCAGTGACCGTGCCACCAGTGGGTACCCCTGTCCCCCAGGCACCTTCCTGACAGGCATTTGGCCACCGTTGCCAACATGCAGCGGCTGGCAGGGCCACATGAAAGCCCCGTCCAGTCGCGCTGCTCAGGGGAGGGTGTGCAGGAGCCAGAGGCAGAGATGTACTAGGAAGCCGACGCACGACAGCCCCCCTGCTCCTGAAAAGGGAGTTGTCCCTGTGACGGGGACGGTTCAGGAGGTGGGAGCAAGCTCTGCAGAGCGTCAGACACGGCACCCTGCGGAAAGGCGGGTTCAGGCTGGCTGCAGGGGTTGGGGTGCCGGTCCTCGTGGGGCTGCGTGCCTGACGCCTCACATCGCACCCCTCTCTGCAGTGATCGTGAGAGCAACCGACTGCAAGAAGGTGCACCAGATTGCACTCGTGCCCCGGGAGAAGGTCGTCGTCCTGCTCTGCGGCCGGAACCACCACGTCCACCTCTACCCGTGGTCCGCCTTGGATGGGGCAGAGGGCAGCTTTGACATCAAGCTTCCGGAAACCAAAGGCTGCCAGCTCATAGCCACCGCAACACTGAAGAAGAGCCCCTCCACCTGCCTGTTTGTGGCCGTGAAGCGGCTGGTGCTCTGCTATGAACTGCACAGAACTAAGCCTTTCCACCGGAAGCTCGGCGAGCTGGCGGCGCCTGGCACTGTGCAGTGGATGGCCGTGCTCGGGGACAGGCTCTGTGTGGGCTACCCATCTGGGTTCGCCCTGCTGAGCACGCAGGGCGACGGGCAGGCCCTCAACCTGGTAAATCCCGCTGACCCCTCGCTTGCCTTCCTCTCCCAGCAGTCTTTTGACGCCCTGTGTGCTGTGGAGCTCAGAAGTGAGGAGTACCTGCTTTGCTTCAGCCACATGGGACTGTACGTGGACCCGCAAGGCCGGAGGTCTCGCATGCAGGAGCTCATGTGGCCTGCGGCTCCTGTCGCCTGTAGTATGTATATGTTTTCTGTTGCCATTCCCCTGTTGTTGCCTCCTCACCAGCAGCCAGCGTCTGTGCACTCTCACTCTGACTTGGCCTCCGGTCCCATGGCCCAGTGGCCACAGAGCTGTGGAGGTGGGCGCCTGGTTCCCGCGGTGGGGAGCGGGGACTGGGGCAGCCACGGGGCTTACAGGGCTGTAGGCCTGGCACCTCGGGGAACATGAGACTCACCCACCCTGTGCCTGCTCCCCATGTAAGGCTCACCTGCCCTGCACCTGCTCCCACCCAGGAACATGAGGCTCTTTTCCAAAGCCTTTGCAGGCAACCCCTCAGCAAAGGACCCCATGGTGGCTGCTGGCCTCCCTGGGTAAGAGTGAGGTGACAGGAAGAAGGGACCGGAATTTTATTTTTCTTACAAGATATTCTTTATGATAATGTATTAATTCAGGCAGCAAACAGAACAAGCTCAGGGGTTTTGGTGGCCAGAAGAAATGCAGCCCTGCAGTCCCGCCAGGAGCTCCTCTGGACATGGGGTTTCAGTGTTTCTAGAGCTGCTCTGAGAGCAGGGGCATCTGGTGTGCCTTAAGCGGCATGTGTAAATGTTGGTGTTGGGCGGGCATCCGCTTGGGAAGTCACCCAAGGCCCCGAGAGTGGGGGGCAGGAGGCGAGGGACTGAGGACCAAGAGCCGGCGCGGTGAGCGGGACTTCCCACCGCTGCTGACTGCTCCTCTGGGACCCTAGACCTCAGGGCCCATGCCCGAGGCTCCTCAGAATACCCTGCACACGGCCCCCGCGGTCCAGACGGAGGCAGTGGTGATTAGATGAGCCAGCCAGGCACCGCTGAGTGTGAAATGGAGGAGGGGTCTTTTTCCTTAATTACCTAACACTGAGAGCCCGTCTCTGGCTGCTGTTGCCCGCCCCGGGCTAGCAGGTATAGGGGCTCCTGCAGTGTTCCTGACCTGGTGTGAGACAGCCGCCCCTGGGCTGGCAGGTGTGAGGGCTCCTGCGGTGTCCCTGACCCAGCGTGAGACAGCCGCACCCGGGCTGGGTGTAGGGGCTCCTGCAGTGTTCCTGACCCGCGTGCAGTAGCCGCGACCCGGGCTGGGTGTGAGGGCTCCTGCAGTGTTCCTGACCCGCGTGCAGTAGCCGCGCCCCGGGCTGGGTGTGAGGGCTCCTGCAGTGTTCCTGACCCGCGTGCAGTAGCCGCGCCCCGGGCTGGGTGTGAGGGCTCCTGCAGTGTTCCTGACCCGCGTGCAGTAGCCGCGCCCCGGGCTGGGTGTGGCATTCATGGCCAAGGCCCCTGCCATTTTGAGGCCTCCACGCTCCGTTTCTTGTCCCTCCACCACGCACACCTCGTCACCCTCCGTCACACGACCACGTGCATGTCCTGCTCCTCGGGGTCTCTTTTTCCAGAACATTATCGTTTTGAAATGAAAGGGCCCAGCCCCTGAGTGCAGAAGTTTTCTGATCGTGGTTGTCGGCCCCCAGCATAGTTCCTGACATTCATGCCATTCCCCTCTGCCCCCAGGTCTCAGTCCACTTGTGTGGGCACCTCCTTTTCTTCCCCATGCAGAACACAGATGCTAAGTCGGTCTTCGAGCTCACGAAAACAAAGTAACTTGTTCAAGCCCTGCGCTGGCACTTTAGATCTATTATCTCACTTTAACCCCCAACCCACAGTCTCTGCCTACAGTGGGGATTATCAGTCCCATTTTACAGATGAGGAAACCGAGGCTCTGTAATGTTCATAAATCACACAGCAAGACTGGGTTCAAACTCAGGTCTGTCAGACCTCACAGCCTGTGCTCTTCCCCCAGTAACACTTTTTGGTTTAAGTTTCTCTTAGGGTGGACATCTTAGTTTATCAGTTTTTTCAGTGTCTTAGTCATCTGATGCTGCTATAACAGAAATACCACAAGTGGATGGTTTCAACAAAAGTTATTTTCTCGCAGTCTGGTAGGCTAGAAGTCCAAATTCAGGGCGTCAGCTCCAGGGGAAGGATTTCTCTCTGCTGGCTCTGGAGGAAGGTCCTTAAGATCAATCTTCCCCTGGACTAGGAGCTTCTCCGTGCAGGAACCCCGGGTCCAAAGGACGCACTGTACTCCTGGCACTGCTTTCTTGGTGGTATGAGGTTCCCCTGTCTCTCTGCTCTCTTCTCTCTTTTATATCTCAAAAAGGATTGACTTAAGACACAATCTAATTTTGTAGGTTTCATCAGTATAACTAACTACTGCTAATCCATCTTATTAACATCATATTGATAGGATTTACAACACATAGGAAAATCACATCAGATGAGGTGGTGCACAGTTACACAATACTGGGAATCATGGCCTAGCCAAATTGATACATGTATTTTGGGGGGACACAGTTCAATCCATGACAATCAGCAAGTCACGCACACAGATTTCTTCCCACAAATAAAGCCCCTTTGTGGAGCATTTCCTCTGGTAGCACACTCAGGGCCAGCTGACTTCCCAGCACCTTGTGCACCTGGCCCTCAAAGCCGGCCTCATGGGCATACGCCAAACATTACTTCCAAGACAGTTGGAGGATGTTTCAGCAGCCTTTATGTCTGTTTCCTAAACCCTGTTTCTTCTTTGTATTCAAAAGGAAGGGGTCGATCAGGCAACCAGTTTGGATTCTGTAATAGAAACACAGTGGAAGCTTTTTAAAAATTTATTTTCACTTAATGAAGTGTGATGTAATAAAGATCAGCCTTTAGCCCTGGGAAGTAGAAGAACTGGGGCCAGAGCTAGCTGGCGCCTTCCAGGGCTGGATGGCCACCGTCACAGCTCTGCGTTTCTGCACGGACACGGACTGCACCAGGTGGGCTGTGTTGATGCTGGCAAGTGACAGCGGGCAGTGGCCGTCTGCTGAGCTTTCTCCCTCAGATTTGCCAGGTGTCTTCCTACTGTTCTAAAGGAGGGGACACACTTCAGCTTGAGACGCAAAGTGGCCCGCAGCCCTTGGCCTCGTGTGTGGTGCATCAAGCCACCTCCCGTTGCAGTCTAGCTTTGCCGGTTACCCGGAGTGAACGGGAAGAGGCCGACAGCAGGGCTGACCGCTCCCGGAAGACCAGAGTGTCTTCCCTGGTGTCTTTATTTGAAGATGCACCCAGACAGGCCGCAGAGGTGAGGCCTGAAACGGCCTTTCGGCCTGGCTGTAGAAAAGTCCAGAACCCCCAGGGTGGGTGGAGGTGGACAACTTTGGCCCGAGAGCTACACAGCTGTTCTTGTGGGACATCCTTACTCAAGGGCCTGGCTACTTGGTGTCTCCTGGAGAAGGTGTTTGCCTGAACTGTCAGCCCCTACCTGGATTCTAACTGTTGTGTCTGAATTAATAAGCTTTTGCAGTAATCATGTTATAGGATAACTAAACGGAAAAAGTAACTTAAAGTCATCTTCAGCACCCATACCACGGTATGTAAAGTGTGTCTCAAAGTTACAGAGGTGGCTGGGGCATTGAAGGGTTTGAACACATGAAGTTAACTCTAGAGTGGGAGCGAGAAGAAGCGTGCAATTACCTGAGCCCACCTGTTCCCTGACGTGGGGCAGCACTGCCCACCCCCGGAACACTTTCTGACGTGCTGCCGTGTCCCGGCGTCTGGCCGCGGCCGAGGGCGCCAGGTCTCGAGGTGCTGCTGCGCCGGGTGCTCACCGCTTACTCCTCCGTCCACACTAGGTTGCAGCCCTTCCCACGTCACCGTGTACAGCGAATACGGCGTCGACGTCTTTGATGTGAACACCATGGAGTGGGTGCAGACCATCGGCCTGCGGCGGGTAAGGCTGGGCGGGCGGCTCCCTGGCTCCTTCCAGGATGCTGCTGCTCGGGCTACCGTGTCACCGCTCTGCCTTCCGACAGATCCGACCACTGAACCCAGAAGGCAGCCTCAACCTCCTCAGCTGCGAGCCCCCGCGCCTCATCTACTTCAAGAGCAGTTTCTCCGGTAAGCCCCGCCCAGTGGGCGGGAGTAGGTGGAAGGGGTCTTCCCAGTGGTCTGGGCCGTTGTCTCACAGCTAGCATGGCCACGCCCTTGGCACGTGGTGCCCGCCCACTGGGCACGTGGTCACCGGGTCTCCTCGCTTCCGCAGGCACTGTTCTCAATGTTCCCGATACCTCTGATAACAGTAAAAAGCAGATGTTGCGGACCAGGAGCAAGCGGAGGTTCGTGTTCAAGGTTCCTGAGGAGGAGCGGCTGCAACAGAGGCGGTGAGGGCAGCACTGGGCCGGCGGGATCACACGGGATCGGGGCGCAGCCTAGGAGGTCTCCTGTATAAGCTAAGGGGCCCGGGTAGAGCTGAGGGGGTCTCATGTATAAGCCAGGGGTCGGGGCAGAGCCGGGGAGGTCTCATGTGTAGGTCGGGGGTATCTGACAGAGCCGAGGAGGTCTAATGTATAAGCCATCGGTCTTCGGCAGAGCTGAGGAGGTCTCATGTATAAGGCGGGGGCCCGGGCACAGCCTAGGAGGTCTCAGGTATAAGCTGGGGCTTAGGGCACGGCTGGTCGTCTTACCTATAAGCTAGGGGCTGGCGCACTGCCTATGTATAAGCCTGGGTTTGGATATAGCCAAGGAGGTTCCATGTATAAGCTGGGGCTGGGACAGAGCTGAGGAGGTCTCAGGTACGGGCCGGGGCACAGCCGAGGAGGTACCGTGTACCAGCTGGGGAACGGGACAGAGCCCAGGAGGTCTCACATAGGGTCTGGGGCACCGCCGAGAAGGTCTCATGTACGGGCTGGGAGCCGGGGCAGAGTTCAGGAGGTCTCATGTACGGACTGGGAGCTGGGGCGGAACCAAGGAGGTACCACACGTAAGCTGGGGGCCAGGGGACAGCCAAGAAGGCCTCGTGTGCGGGTAGGGTCTCAAAGCCTTTCTCACTACTCAGGGAGATGCTCAGAGACCCAGAGCTGAGATCCAAGATGATATCCAACCCGACCAATTTCAACCACGTGGCGCACATGGGGCCTGGCGACGGCATGCAAGTGCTCATGGACCTGCCGCTGGTGAGTGTGGCCCCAGGGCTGGTGGGGACTCCAGGCGGGGCCCCACCTGGACCCAGGCGGTGGCGTGGCCAGTTAGGAAGGAGCCTGGCTTTGCAGTGCCCTGAGGAGACACATCTGCAGAGGCCCTTGGAGGCTGGCCCACTCAGTCTTACCTTCTTTGCCCGTGGGAATGGCCAGGCCCTTCCCAGCCAGCTTCCCAGTGCACGCGCCTGTGTGTCTGTCTGGCAGCCCGCCCTTCAGCTGCCCCTGCTGCAGTGGGTGTTTACGGTCCTGCTTCCTCTGTCCAGAGCGCGCTGCCCTCCACGCAGGAGGAGAGGCCCGGCCCTGTGCCCGCCAGCCTGTCCCGGCAGCCCCCGCCCAGGAATAAGCCGTACATCTCATGGCCCTCGTCAGGTATGAAGGGTGGTGACGCCTACGGGGCAGGGCGGGCGGGCCCCGAAACAAGGTGCACCGGAAACGGCTTCTTGTTGTGCAGGCGGGTCGGAGCCCGGGGGGGCCGTGCCGCTGAGGAGGACGTCTGACCCCGACCAGGACTTCGACAAAGAGGTGAGACTGACCTCACCCAGCAGAGCAGCCCCGGGCGGTAGACCCAGCAGGCGTCTGGGAGGAGGGGCTGGCCCTGTACAAGGGAGGTCATCGTCATGTCTGGGGAACGTGAGAGAGTGCACATATGTGTGTGCAAGTGTGCGTGTGCACGTGAGTGTGTGTGCACGGGGTGGGGGGGCCTGAGCCAGCTTGTCTCTGAGGTGGATGCACGCTGTCCACCATTCCCTTCCCTCCGACCTGAACTGCCTCCTTGTTGTGTGTTGAATCCCGCGTCTACACGTGGCAGTGGTGGGACCTCTGCTGGGTCTTGCTGGGGACGGACGGTCCCCTGCGCCAGTGCTGCCTGCCGTGGACTTTGGCATCTGGTGGAGCAAATCTCCTTGTTTTTCCTTAACAGTTCCTTGGCCATTTCGTCTTCTCCTTCAAATAAATCGTAAAGCTAGCTTGCTGGTTCCGTAATTAAAAAGCAAGTGTCATGTTGAGAGTTTGGGGATCAAATTGAATTTATAGGTTATTTGCGAGCATTCACCATTTTGATTCTCTTGTCAGGGAACATTGTGCGTCTCTCAGCTGGTGGTCTCCCACCCCCACCCCCACCACTGAGGGCGTGCGGGTTCGTTGCTAGCAAGTGTATTCTTAAGAGTGCCGAGGTTTTTGTTGCTCTTGCGAGTAGAATCTAATCTTTCATCGTGTGTTCAGGAGGCCTCTGTTGGAGTTTATGTAGGCTGGTGACTTAAGGATGTTCTGTGTGCAGCCACCTCCCTGAGTGCTAACTGGGTCCCGTGTCCCATTTGATGGCCTTGGGTGTCATAGGCAATTTTGACAGTTGTGTCTCTTACCATATCAGTGTGCATGTGTGAGTGTATTGTGTGTGCGTGTGCCTGTGAACTTGTGTGCGTATGTTAACAATTGCGTGTGCACAAGTATACACGTGCATTAATGGATGTGTGTGTGTGCCTCTGAGTGTGTGTGTAGCTGGGCGTATGTGTGAGCGGCCTCTCCCAGTGCCCTGGGCAGGGCTTCCAGTGTTAATTTATATCCATGACGCCCTCTTCTGGCCGCTGCCTCAGTTTCTTACTCATCTGAAGCTGGGTGTCATTTCTAATAAACACTTTTCACCTGGCTAAGGAAGTGCTTTTCCTCTCCCTACCTCAGTAAGAGTTTGCAGTGAGCAAGCGGTGGTGAAGGCTAACCCAGTGGGGTTTTTTGACATTTCCCAAGTGGGGTTTTTTGACATTTCCCAAGTGGCCTTCGTGGGTTTTCTCCATGACCAGTTAATGCAGTCACACCAACCTCCCTAGATCCTTAGACCACATCCTCCGTGCCTGATGCTGTCCCACGAGCACACCGTTGATCTGGTGTGTGAATGTCTTATTTACAGTTTCTCATCTGTGTTGATCAGTGAAGTTGCCCATGTCTCTCTGTCCGTCACCCGTGGTGGGTTTGTGTGCAGGGCCCTGTTGGCCCCAAGCCCTGAGTTGGGAGGTTTTGCATCTCCTAATGGCCGTGACATCAGGCTTCTTTGTCCTTGAGGCCTTGGAGCCCTCCCCCAGACTGCTGGAGGTTGGCGACGCTTAGAGGCAGCTCTTTTTCCCGCTTTACTTTACCATTTTTCCCTCAACTGTTTATTTTGCAAAATTTCAAATCTCCAGAAAAGTTGTAGGAACAGTAGAACATGTGGTGATGGAAAACTGTGGAAATGGATAGTGTGATGGCTTGCGTGGTGAACGTCACTACATTTAAAAAGGGTGAAAAGGCAATTTTTTTTTGTTGTAATGTATTTTACCACAATTTTTAAAAAGCGTAGTAGAGAGCACACCCATACACGCTTTACCTCACCCGTTTTGCCTTGTTGACTTTTGGGAGAACCATGTGACCCTAAGTGTCAGCATCGTGGCCCCCACGCGCTCCCGCGTAGTCTTCTGCGAACTCGGGCCACCTGTGGGTCACAACAGCCCACGCAGACAGTCCCACAGCGACCCTGTGGGTTCACCCAGCAGGCTGCCCACACACAGACCCCCTCCTTCGTCGCCTCCACAGTGGCCTCTGACACCTTCCCTCAAGTCAGCCCGGGGCCGCGAGCGCACTGGGTCAGGTCTCGGCAGTCCCCTCGGCTGTCCTCTCTGAGACAGTGACTTTGCTCAGAGACATTCAGGTTGGTTGTGGTGCAGAGCACGCCTCCTTGACGCTCGAGAAGTACCCACACCTGGCGGCTAGTACACGTTCTCCCCAGGGACAAATCAGTGCATAAAGGTGTGTGTGTGTGTGCGCACATATACTAACCCACAGGCACACGTGTACACTTGCACACTCACGCACACACGTTTCCTCTGAGCTGTGTGAGTAGGCTGCACACATCGTTCCCTTTACGTAAGGGTTGGGATCTTCTCTGAGGAGACCAAAGTCAGGTATCAAATCCAGACAACATACCTCTGACGTGATGATTTGCCTGTTCCGATTTCAGTGTCCTGATAACGTCCTCTGAAGCAAGGTTTTTTTCTGGAACAGGATCTGCCCATTGCACTTAGCAGGCCCACCTTGCAGGTAGTCCCTTTTCATCAGGACGGTCCCGCAGCCTGCTTTGGTGTGGCGTGACGGTGCCAGCCCGCCATTTCAGAGGCTGCTACTGGCCTGACTCGGCTGACGTCTCCTGTGAGGCCATTCATGCTGGCGTACTCGTGGGCCTTGGGGTCCTCTCAGTGTGCCGAGGCAACGGTGCTTGTCTGCCGGCAGCAACACACTGGCTACGTTTGACCGCCTGGCTACGGTGTCGCCTGGTTCTTCTCCAGAGGGCCTGCCCTTTGTGATGACTGAGTCATCAGTGGAGCTGGGTGTTGGGTTTTATGGTGCCCCTCAGCCAAAGGACTGGGCACGTGGCCTGTAGACAGTGTGTCCCAAGGAGAGGGAAGGCACAGTATCACATCTGTCCCCGAACATGCCATATCCCGCTGGGCCGTACCAGGACCGGAGCCCACCCTTCCCGCCGGCACGCGCACTCACCTGTCCCTTCTTGTGTTGACAGCCGGACTCAGATTCCACCAAACACTCAACCCCGTCCAACAGCTCCAACCCCAGCGGCCCACCAAGTCCCAACTCCCCCCACCGGAGCCAGCTCCCCCTGGAAGGCCTGGAGCCGCCAGCCTGCGACGCCTGAGCCACCTGCCACCCGCGCCACAGCCGGGAGCCCACACCGGCTCCGTCAGTGCCAAGACCGAGCGGATCCTCAGTGTCACTCGAGGAGATGTGGAGTGGGTGTGTAGATAGGAGATGCAGAAAGTCTTTATTGAATAATGATCAGAGTTGTCCGCGGCGTCCAGGCAGTAGCCAGGCCCACCCCCCACACGGTGTGGTGACGGTTCCGCTCGGCGGCGGTGACGGCCCCCCCAGCCCTGCTCCAGCCAGGGCAGCTGCGTGGCCATGCTGGCCCCCCTCGGGGGTGAAACAGACCCCGCGCTTAGGAAGCAGATACTTCCTGTGTCCCGAGACTGCTTTCAGGGCCTCAGGAGACTAGAAAAGTCGTCCGTGATTCCCAGACTCACTAGAATTTGGAGACACAGAAAGGGGAGGTTAGTTTGTGGCCTTTTCATTATGTAGCCATTGCGGGCTCAGCTACAGAAGTCTTTCTGCCAACCTCCCAGCCAGGGACCAGTGCCGCCCACCCACCTGCGCGCTGGCCAGTGTCACTGGTGTCCACTGCTGCAGAGTCAGCTGTGTTCTGTCGCCCACTCACCTCCCAGCTGCTGCTGCTAGCATAAAACCCCACTCCCTGGGCCAAGGTGGTGTGGCACAGGCAGGCCCCGGGAGCCAGGCAGCAAGTGCTGGGCCCCCCGCCCCCTCCACCCCCGCATGGAGACCCCGTGATTCGTAACCCAGAACCGATCACGTAGACTCACCCACACACTCCGTGTCCCGGCCACGGCAGCGGCGATGCTCGCGTGTATTTAATCTCCCCCTCCTGTACTATATATGTGGAGTAATCGGGTTTGTGACCCTGTGTCATTAAAGGCTTGTAATTAACTGGCAGCCGACTCCGCCTGTCGTCCGGCTCGGACAGTTCACGAGTTCTCTCCCGGGCTCCCTGCTCTCCCACTGTCTCGCGGCGCCGACCGGGGGCACGCATCCGGGTCGGTGCTGAGTGGCAGAGGCTCCCTGTGCACCACGCCGCCCTGCCTGCCCTCCTGGGCCTTCCGCCGGGGCTGGCACCTGCTGGGGGTTCTGGTTTTTACTTTTTTAATGTAAGTTTGAGTCTTTGTAATTATTAAATTGTGAGGACATTTTTGAACAATTTACCTGTCAATAAAGAGAAGACAGCAGTTTTAAAGTTGACAGGGGTCTGCCTTCATGTGTGACGGTGTCGCCATCAGCATGCCTGGGCTCCCAGGAATCCTCAAGTGGAACGTCTTACCCAAATGGAAGAGCTGTCCCCTCAGGGAACCACACGGAGTCGACTGTGTCCACGTGGCTGGGCCTCAAGTGGAGGGGCCCCAGGTGAGCAATGATCTGGCCAGGGCCTCTGCTGGTTACCAGCTGCCCACGGGGCCAAGACCTAGGGGTAAGGGGGCTCCCTGCCCCCACCAAGGGCCCAATGAGGGAGGCTGGGCAGGAGGGTTGCCCCGTCCTCACAGCACACTGTCCCCAGAAGTCATAAGGGATGTGACGGGACAGGCTGGAGTCACTGGGAAGAGGGGGGGGCTTGAGACGAGGTTGGGGCTGGCAGGGGGTCACCCCAAGTGTGGGAAAGGGTATGAGGAGGGGAGCAGGACTGCAGGTATGGGGCCTTGGCCCCAGGTTTCACGTCCCCGGGGCAGGGTCCAGCCGTGCTGGTCAGTTCTTCCAGCCTGAGGGCAGAGCAGCACCTGGGTGGGTGGCATGGGGATGAGTGAAGATGGAGCCTGGAAGGGGGCTGGGCAGCCAAGCACCAGCACGGGTGGACGCTCAGGTACGTCGGCGTCACTGGGCGTTAGTCACGAGTAGCCCCAGTGCAGGCCTCACAGGCATCTGTGAGCCCAGGACGCTTGTGACGTGTGGACACGGCCATCTTGGCTGCAGACACGTGGGTGTGGGGGTGAGCAGGGAATACACTTGGTAAACCCCTGCGGCTCGGGGGTCGTGTCTGTACCCCAACGCTGACTGCAGCCAGGACAGCCATGTCCCTGTATCTGCTCATCACCGTCCATTGGCAGAGGGGGACCAGGCCCCTGTGTCACCAGTGGGAGGGATGGACACATCCAGCTCTGGCCCCTGAAGCCTATCAGAGGGCCTTGTGTCACAGTCTCGTGGTTCCTGTCCCATGCCACACCCACCCTCCAAGGTCAGAAACAGCATCTTCCACCTGCCTGGGGGGGAACTGGAGTGGGTGGGAGCAGCAGGGGTGCCACAGGGTCATCGAGGCAACCTTCCAGAAATAACTGAGTGAAACGGAAGCACCCGAAAACCTGGGGAAAGCACCATACCAACATCAGCCAGTGCTTGGGGCAGGACAGTGTGGGGCAGCAAGGCGGGCACTCAGTCAGGGTGTATCTCGAGGATTAAAGCAAATGAGGACAGCAAAGCACCTCACAGGTCTGGAGCAGGAGGCATCGACTGCCAGTTTTAAAAGCAAAGTGCTAGCTGTTGCAGCAGAATGAATATGTGGTGGTATTCATGGCTAAGGACCCCTGGTGGCACAGTAGTTAAGCACTCGGCTGCTAACTGAAAGGTCAGTGATTCGGACACCAGCGGCTCTGTGGGAGAAAAGACTTGGAAATCTGCTCCCATAAAGATTGTTGTTGGGTATCTTCGAGTCAGTTCCAACTCATAGCGACCCTGTATACAACAGAACCAAACACTGCCCAGCCCTTCACCATCCTCACGATCATTGTTATGCTTGAGCCCATCGTTACGGCCATTGTGTCAGTCCATCTCGTTGAGGGTCTCTTTTTTACTGACCCTTTACTTGACCAAGTATGATGTCCTCTAGGGACTGGTCTCTTGATAACATGTTCAAAGTACTTGAGACAAAATTTTGCCATCATTGCTTCTAAGGAGCATTCTGGCTGTATTTTTTCCAAGACAGATTTGTTTGTTCTTGTGGCAGTCCATGGTATAGTCAATATTCTTTGCCAGCACCGTAAGTCAGATGCACCAATTCTTCTTCAGTTTTCCTTATTCTTGCCCAGCTTTCACATGCATATGAGGCGGTTGAAAATACCATGGCTTGGATCAGGCGCACCTTCATCCTCAAAGTGACATCTTATGCGTTTTAACATTGAAAAGATTACAGCCTAGGAAACCCTGTGGGGTAGTTCTGCCCTGTCATGTAGGGTCACTGTGAGTCTAAATCGACAGGACATCAATTAACAACAGCGTTCACGTGCCGGAAAACCCTGTGGAACACAGCAGACTACCAGGTGCAGAAAGGGCCAAGGCCACGACAGGGCTGTGGGAGTCTTCGTGGGGAGCCGACAAAACTGACCCAAATGTCAGAAGCAGGGGGAATGGGTACCCCGGACGTGGGGGACCCTTGCACTGGGCACCGTGCACCTATCTGTATACACCTGCCCACACGCATGAGCGTGAATCACTGGCCCAGTTAGGACCCACTGCCTGGATGAGCACCACCCTGTGGGGGGTGGGGCCTCACTGCATGACGGATGCCGGAGCTGCCCACCCACTCCTAGGATGACCATCCCTCCCTCAGCTCAGACACTCCCGAGCTGCCATCTGGGCAGCCCTAGCCCCACCCCGAGTAGGGGGTAGACTGCCCTGCCCCCCAGGACAGCACCCTGGGCCCAGAGGGCTGGGCCTGCCCAAGCATGTCCCAGTCCACCTGGCCAGTCTGTTGGGATCCTAGCTGCGTGGCCTGGTTGAGAGTGCAGTGGTTGAGGGGCCTGGCATGAAAGGGCTAGGGTGCCTGCTTTTTTCCCACCCCCACCCAGTACCTGTCTCCCCCATTGCACCACCTCCAGGCCCCTGGGGACTGGGGCAGCTTCTCCCACCAGGCTCTGCTCTCTTGGGGCCAGCTCACCACCCTACCCCCAGTTCTGGGTTCCACTGGGCACATAGGAAGCCTCGGGCGGCCCACTGGTCAGCCAGCCCCTGCCACCCCCAGCCCTCTGGGTTGCAGTGTGACCTGTGGGGTGGGGGAGAAGCAGGGAAGGTTGTGTCCAAGGCTGACAGCAGGTGCAGGAAACCCCTTTATTGGACAAGGCCACCCCGACCTTGGTCTCCAGCTGGGGTATGGGATGGGGGAATCGAAGGGGGAGAAGGCATCCGCAGGTCCCGGGGCCAGGCGGGCAGGGGGCATGTGAAACGTGGCTCACTCAGGCCTCCGCCTCTTGGCCGGCAAACAGCGGGTTGATAAAGTAACTGCGGCTGGTGCTCCCGGCGTCCGGCTGCGGGGCGGGGGCCTGGAGGGGAACACGGAGTCAGTGGTGCGGAGCCCTGTCCGGGAGACCCAGCCCAACCCACCCCCACCTCCCCGATGCTGTGTCACCCTCTGCTTGGAGTCCGCGAAGCCTGCCGAGTCGAACACCGGGTTGTCGAAACCCAGGGGGGGCCCGGTCGGCGCGGGTGCCGCATCCTCCCCGCGACTCCACCTGGAGAAATAAGGGGCGCGGGGTGAGCCCCGCGGGGCGGTAACCCTTCCCACCCACCAAGCGCACCTGAGCCGGCCCGCCCCTCACTCCCGGCGTAGCTAAGCCTCCTCCCCCCCCCCCCGTACCCCCCCCCACCCGCCACCGTCCCCGCATACCTGAGCCTCCTCGCCCGGCGCAGCAGGACCACCAGGAACACCGCTAAGAGCACCGCCAAGAGCAGCGCGGCCACGACGACGCCTGGAATCGCCGCGCGGTGTCCCGGCCCGTCCAGCCCCGCCGCGGAGCCACCCATGACGGGCGAGCCCGACTCGCGGACAGTCGCTGACAGGATGCCGAGGGCCTCTCCTGGAACGCAGGGGGCACTTCAGTGTCCCCGCCGGGCCCGCGCGGGGGCCGGGGCAGGGCCTGCAAAGGGCAGGGGTGGCGGCAGTCACCGTTCTCGGCGATGTCGGCCAGGATGTCTTGGGCCAGCCGCGTGGCGCCGCCTGCCCCGGGCTCGGCCTCCGCCAGCACTACCTGGATCTCCGTGTCAGGCCCCGGACCCGCTGCCTCCCGGACCCGTTGCGTGCGCCGCACCTTGGACACGGCCACCTGCAGTCTCTGATACTCGGGCTGGCGGAGAGGGGGCAGCGTTGGCACGGGAACTCCTCCTCGGACCCGCAGGGACGCTGGGAACAGGGGCAAATGGTGGACCGGGGGGCGCAGAGTGGCAAGTGTGGCCCCAGGGTCCCTGCCGAGGGACCGCGCACCCCTGTGCCCGGTGGGGCTGCAATGGGGCCAGTGGGGGCGCGGTTACCAGGAGGAAGGTGCGCAGCAGCCGCGCCCGGTACTGCTCCAGATCAAAGGCGGCGCCGTGGGTCAGCGAAATTATCGCTCCTGCGCGAGAGGGCAGGCTCAGCGCGGCCGCAGGGGGACAGGCGGGCGGAAGACCCCGGCGGTCCTCGCAGAGCAGACCGCGTGAGGCAGGGCGCTCACCGCACAGGTCGCAGCACTGGCCCTCAGGCTGGAGAGCGTCGCGGCAGGCGACAGCGGGGCAGCGGCCACCCAGGGGCTGGAGCAGGGCTGCGCAGATCCATGGCAGCTCCTGCGGAGAGGGCAGGTTAGCGAATAGAGGGGCTGGTCGGCGGGAGGGGGCCGGTCGGCGGGGGTCAGTGGGGAGGAGCGGGTCATCGAGGAAGAGGATGGGTCGGCGGGCCGACGCGGGGCGGCGGGCCGACGGGAGGGGGCGGGTCTGACCAGAGCAGCCCGAACTGAGGGGTCGCTGACCGGGACTGCAGGGTTGGCGGCCGCTGACCGGAGAGTCTAGCCTCCCGCCTTTCTCCGTCCTGGCCTTCCCGCCATTCCCCCCAGTGCCTCGCCGCGCCCGCAGCCCACCCCCGCTGACCTCGTCGTTGCCACAGACGCAGCCCGACGGGTCGGCGCAGGCCTCGGGGACTACATGCAGCGCGCCTGGCCCGTGGAAGCGCAGGCGGCCGGCGCGGGACGCCAGGAAGGCAGCCAGGTCGTCGTCGCGCGTGAACGTCTGCAGGGCCCGGACCCCGCCCAGGAGGAGACGCGTTAGAGTGTCGGAGCCCACGCGCCCGGACCGCGGGGACGGAGGGCACCCCAGGGACCCCACCTCACCTGGCCCAGGGCTGACACACTGCGCACAGTTCGGACACCGGGGCCCAGCCCCACGCGGAAGGAAGTGGCCGGCGGGAAGACGACGTCGTCGTGTCGGCAGGGCACGCGCTCGGCGTCCACGGAGAAGAGACCGCTCACCGCGTCCTCGGAGTGCCACAGGCTCGGGTCGTGCCACAAGAAGCGGTCGGGGTCGCGGAAGAGCGCGGGGGAGCCTGATGGGGCACATTCCTGAGCCCGCGTGGGACGCGCTCTCGGGTCGAGATCTGCCCCAGACACCTCCTCCTGGAAGCCCGGGTGCCTGAACCCGCCCTCCTTCCAAGCCCTGCCCCAAACACGCCCTCAAGGAAGTCCCGGTGAAGACAAGCCCTACCCCTCAAGCTCTGCCGCGGGACACGTTCCCCTGAAGAGCCGCGTCCCGGGACAAGCCCTTCCAGCAAACCCTGCCCCCGTCACACCCTCCCTCCGTGCCCCGCCCCTGCCCGTGGCCTTGCCCCCATCCTGACCACGCCCTCCCCCGTGCCTCATCCTCTCACCACGCTCTCCGCAGTGCCCCTTGCCCCGCCCATGACCACGCCCTCTCCATGCCTTTCCCTTTCCCTGACGTCCGGCCCGCTGCCCCCTGGCCTCACCTGCGCTACAGTTCGGGTCCCAGGTGGTGACTGATGCGCTGAATGCCACTCCAGAGGCCAGGATGAGTTCCCCGTCCAGCGGCAGGAGCTGCAGAGGCTCAGGCTGAGGCGGTGCCACGCGGTGGCCGAGTGGCCCCAGGAGGTCCCGCCCGCGTCCACCCCGCTCCTGGGTCCCCGGGCAGCAGAATCCAGGTGACCACGGGGAAGACCAGGGTGAGGCGGGGCCAGGGTGAGGCAGGGCAGGACACAGCCAGCAGGGAGAGTAGGATCTAGAAACGGGAAGGGTGCTGGGGGGGCGGGGCCTGGAGGAAGAACAGCTCAGGGCGTGGACTGCCCCAGACCCTGTGAACCGCTGAGGGTTTGGGACAGGGGGTGACACCTGCCGGGAAGTTACCCTACCCCATCCCCCTCCTTCGAAACTGTAGAAGCGAAGGCGTTATGGGTTCCAGGAGCTCAGTTTTAAAACCCTGAGAATGCTCTGGGGAGGCTAAAGGCGCGCTGAACTGTGTTAGAGGAGGGGGCTGCCAGAGGTGACAGAGAGGAGCCTTGAAGTCCACCCTGCCTCCCCCTAGGCCTGGGCCGCACTGCGGAAGCCCCTTCCTCACAGAAACCAGGCCACAGCCCAGGCCTCAGCTGTAAGAGGGTACATGAAGCACAAGGCTTAGACTTCCGGGTGGGGGGGACTGAGCAGCCACCCCCTGACTCCCCCACCCCTCCCCTTCCACCCCAGGACCACTGACACTCCTCCACGGTGCTTCTCCTTCAGGGTCGGGGCCCAAGGTGACGCCTGGGCTGCTCGGTGATGGACCCTGCATTGTCAGGGACTGTCCACCCAAGGCCAACCCACAGGGACAGGACTGTTTGTCAGCCCTTCCCCAGGCACCCAAAAACTTGAGACCTCTCCACCCCCAGATGCCACCGAGGTGGGGCTGCCGACAGAAGCAGGAATGCACAAAAAGCTCTATATCTCAGGAGGGAGGGGTTAGCAGTGTGAGACAAGAACAGGATATTGTTTTTTTTAAAGACATAAAGGGGAAAATAGAAAAAAATGTGAATGATAGTCAAAAGCAAGTGCACAATAGGTAGAAGGCCATCAGGGGCTGAGAAACACCTAGTGAGGTGAGTGTTCACATCAAGAAGCTCCCCAGAAGACAGCAGGAAAGGACTAGGAGACAGAAACCATGAGAGATGACAACAGGAGGACCGACAGAAGTGCCAGAATTCAGATACCAAAGTCTCAGAATGAGGGGTGGGGAGAAGAGGAAATATTTGGGGAAAAAGATGAAGATGAATTTTCCAGATTTCAAGAAAGTTGGGAAACCTCACCTGAAGGGTCTTGCTGAGTGTCAAACGGAGGAAATAAAGACAATCCACACCTAGACAGTAAGTTTATGACTATCAAAGACAAAGAGAACATTCTAAAAACGCCAGGAAGAAAGAACAGATTACCCAGGGAGGACAACAAAATCAGATTCCGATTTCTCAACAACAATGCATGCAAAAAGACAACAGAGTCCTATTTTAAATATAAAGGAAAAAATGTTCAATCTAGAATTTTATATCCAGCCAAACTGTCAGTCAAATATGAGGGTATAATAAAATTTCCTCAGGCCAAAAAGGAAGGCATAGCTACACAAGAACAATTGCCACACAAAGACCTACCCAGAAAACACGCGTGTGACGTGAGAAGGGAGAGAAATCCAGAAGCTACGAAGAGATATGGTAGGTAAACCAAAAAAACCCATTGCCGTCCAGTCAATTCCGACTCCTAGTGACCCTACAGGACACAGTAGAGCTGCCCCATAGGGTTTCCAAGTCTGTAAATGGAAGCAGACTGTCACATCTTTCTCCCACAGAGGGGCTGGTAGGTTCAAACCACCGATCTTCTGGTTAGCAGCCGAGTTCTTAATCGCTGCACCACCAGGGCTCCATGGGAGGTAAGGGGGATAGAAAACCTAGGCAAAGCTTATTGTTGTCATTTTGAAAATCTAGGGCTAAAGTGTGATGGAATTGGAAGAGGGGAGACCAAAGGGACATGGGGGTACACTAAAGAACCTGCTTGTTAGAGGGAAGACAGAGACATTGAAAAGTTTAAGAAATCAATTAAAAAAAAAAAAAAAACCTGCCATTAAGTCCATTTTAACTCATAGCAACCCTATAGGACAGAGCAAAACTGCCCCCATAGGGTTTCCAAGGCTGTAAATGTCACATCTTTCTCCCAGAGTGGCTGGTGGGTTTGAACCACCAATCTTTCGGTTAGCAGCCAAGTGCTTCAACCACTGCACCACCAGGGCTCACTTAAGAAATCCATAGCACTACCAAATTTGAAAGGAGCCTTGGTGGTATAATGGTTAAACATTCAGCTGCTAACTGAAAGACTGGTGGTTCAAACCCACCCAGGGGCTCCAAGTTTGATAAACCTGGATGAGATATGGAGCCCTGGTGGCTTAGTGGTTAAGAGCCTGGCTGCTAACCAAAAGGTCAGCAGTTCGAATCCACCAACTGCTCCTTGGAAACCCTATGGGGCAGTTTTACTGTGTCCTATAGGGTTGCTATAAGTCAGAATCAACTCAGTTGTAACGGGTAGGTTTGTTTTGTTTTTATGAAATATATCAATTTCTAGAAAAATTCAAAATGTTAAACTTGACACAAGAAGCAATAGGGAATTTGGATAGATGAGTAAACATTAAAGAAATATATATGATAGTCAAACGCTTCCTATTCCTAAAAACCCCAGTCCAAATGGTTTAACAGTTCTGGTCTACTAAACTCTCAAGGGACAACTCATTTCTTTTTACATGAGTTGTTCCAGAAAACAGAAGAAGAAGGAAAATTGTCGGCCTGTTTTATGAGGTCGGTGTAATCTTGATTCCAAAATCAGATGAAGGATAATACAAGACAAGAAAATTTATAGTCCCATTCTACTTAAAAATGCAGGTACAAATATTCTAAATAAAATATTAGATAACTAGATGTAATAGTGTATTAAAAAAGATGTGGCAATCAAGTAGAGGTCATGTCCCAAGAATGCAGAGATGGAGGGTGGAGCATCATTACCTCTAAAAACAAAACCCGTTGCCATTGAGTCAATTCCGACTCACAGCAACCCTATAAGACACAGTAGAACTGCCCCATAGGGTTTCCAAGGAGCGGCTGGGGGATTCGAACTGCCAACCTTTTGGTTAGCAGCCAAACTCTTAACCACTGTACCACCAGGGCCCCTCATCTCTAGGCCATATATATAATGATGTTCCAGAAGATAGCAGTAGAGAGTCTTGTGACCGCAAAATTGGTATATTATGGCAGAGGGAAGTCAAGTGTCTTGAAGAAGTAGCGTGTTTTATAACCCATAGGAAGGTGCCAGGAAGACATCAGCCTTACAAAGGTAGTTCAACCTCAGAAAACCTCATTAATAGGCTGCAGGAGGAAAATCACACCTCAATCAACATAGATAAGGATGTTGATAAAGTTCAACAACTTATAACTTTTTTAAAGCTGCTAACAGACTAGCAACAAGAATAGAATTTCCCTGATTTGATCAAATTTATATACCAGAAAGGAGCCCTGGTCATGCAGTGGTCAAAGCGCTTGGTGGTTAACTGAAAGGTTGGCGGTTTGAACCCACCAGCCGCTCGGTGGGAGAAAGATGTGGCAGTCTGCTTCTGTAAAGATTTATAGCCTTGGAAACCCTATGAGGCATTTCTACTCTGTCCTATAGGGTCGCTATGAGTCGAAACTGACTTGACAGTAATTTTTTCGGGGGGAGGGTGGGTGGGTAGGGGGTTTATGTACCAAAAACCTACAGCAAATATTACACTCAATGGAGAAACTTGAAATGCCTTCTTTTTAGCATTGGAACAAAACAAGGATGCCCACTTTTATCACTTCTGTTGAACATAGAAACCCTGGCCAATGCTACAGGAAAGAAAAACAGATCAAAGGAGTTGACTGGAGGGAAGAGGGAACAACTGTCATTATTTGAAACAATAACCAACTAGAGAATATACCAACACGCATCTGTGAGTTTGTTGTACTGGGGTGGCTTGCGGGTTGCTGTGATACTGGAAGCTTTGTGACCAGCGTTTCAAATACCAGCAGGGTCAGCTAAAAAGAGGAAGACCCTCAACGAGATGGATTGACACAGTGGCTGCAACAATGGGCTCAAACATAACGATTGTGAGGATGGTGCAGGACTGGGCAGCGTTTCATTTTGTTGTACACGGGGTCGCTATGAGTTGGAATCTACTTGACAGCACCTAACAACAACAACAAGAGAATTTTTCTTTAATTAGAGCACCATTCAAAATAGCAACCAAACCTGTAAAATATTTACAAATTAACCAATACTATACGCTCTCTTTCAAGGATTTCATTTAACTTGGAGCCACAATCAACACCCACGGAAGCAGCAGTCAAGATATCAAATGACATAGTGCATTGGGCAAATCTGCTGCAAAAAACCTCTTTAAACTGTTAAAAAGCAAAGATGTCAGTTTGAGGACTAAGGTGCACCTGACCCCAAGCCATGGTATTTGCAATTGCCTCCTATGCATAGGAAAGCTGAACAATGAATAAGAAAGACTGAAGAAGAATTGATGCGTTTAGAATTATGGTGTTGGTGAAGAATATTGAATATACCATGGGCTGCCAGAAGAGAAAACAAGTCTGTCTTGGAGGAAGTACAGCCAGAGTACTCCTTGGAAGTGAGAATGGCGAGGCTTCATCTCGTGTACTTTGGAGATGTTATCAGGAGGGACCAGTCCCTGGAGAAAGACATCATGCTTGGTAGAGTAGAGGGTCATTAAAGAAGAGGAAGACCCTCAACAAGATAGATTGACAAACATAGCAAAAATTGTGAGGCTGGCACAGGACGGGGCAGTGTTTTGTTCTGTTGTTCATAGGGTCACTATGAGTTGGAACCGACTGGACGGCACCTAACAACAGCATACAATGTCTTTATGGGGAACATTTTGAAACTCTAGTAAAGGACAAGGATGATCTGAAATATTTGGAGGGACAGTCCATGCCCTTGGTGGATGGCCTGATATTATAAAGCTGTCATTCATTCCCAATCAAAAGTTCAGGGTTTTGCTTGTTATTGTTACCTGATAAACCTATTCTAAGTAGCCCTGGTGGTGCAGTGGTTAAGAGCCCAGCTGCTAACCAAAAGGTCAGAGGTTTGAGCCCACCAGCCGCTCCATGGAAGAAAGATGTAGCAGTCTGCTTCTGTAAGGATTACAGCCTTGGAAACCCTCTGGGGCAGTTCTCCTCTGTCCTATAGAGTCTCTATGAGTCAGAATCACCTCGGCAACAGGTTAAACCTATTCTGCACTTTCTCTGCGACAATCAGGTCCACGAAAGTGCCAGTGAAACTTGTAACAGAAAAGTAAAGGTGGGCTAGTTGCCCCAAGAGCCTCAGCAAGAAAACAGCATGGTGTTGGCATGAGAATGATCGGGGAGACCCACCAGGCACCTGGTGGACATGAATCAGAGGACAAGGCTGGCTCATTTGGCGGAGGACATTGGTCATGTGGCTCTCTCTCAGGAGCAAAATAAAGCTGTTGTCTAGCTAGTGCCACACTCAAAGATGTGTCCCAGAGGGCAGAATCGGGACGTTAATTGAGGCAAAATATAATCCATTACTTTGTGACCAGGGAGCAGGGAAGAGAGTCCTAGTCAAAACACCGAAAAGCACAGTTAAAGGCAATGGATTTGCATCAGCTAGATTAAAATGAGGGTCCCTGGGTGGTGCAAAGGGCTTGCCCTCCGCTGCTAACATGAAGGTTGAGGGTTTGAACCCACCCAGCGGTACTGAAGAAGAAAAGGCCTGGCCATCTGCTTCCGTAGAGATCACAGCCAAGGAAACCCTATGGAGTAGTTCTACTCTAACAGGTGGGAGAGCCATGAGTCGGAATTGGCAACTAATGATAAGATTAAAACGGTCAGCGAAGGGTGCCCAGAGAGGAGACTTGCAGTGTCTCAAGCCAACAACGATTGATGAAGAGAAAATCTGAGATCCCGCAAACCCGGAACGCCAGGCAAAGGAAGGAAAGCCCCAACCAGAGAAGCGCCAAACCAGAGAAATGCTACGAGAATACCGATGTCGCTTCCAGCAGCATCCAGGCGCTGGACCAAGCCCAGAGATGGGGATGGTGCAGGCGGGGACCCCGTCCGGTCCAGCTGGGTGGGGAGCGCCCGGGGTAGCGCTGGGTGGATTCGGCTGCCCCCGCACCCCGCCCCTGGGCAGTTCCCACACCTGAGCCTGAAGGGTGAAGAGGGCGCCCCCCCGCGGCCGTGCCCAAGTACGCCCGGAGCAAGCCATCCGCGGGAGCCCCAAGGCCCCACAGAGAGAGGAAGGGGACCCTCTGGGCGGCGGGGAATGGTCGAAAAGGTCAGGCTGGAGGGACCCCAGAAATGTATTTGGAATGAATGAATGAATGAATGCTGCCTGGACTCTTCCAAAGGGGACAATAACCACAGTAACGAAATCGGCCCAGAGGGGCCGGCAGGCTCGGCACCCAGCCACCCCACTGGTTCTCCGCAGCGCTTTTGCCGCGGGGCCCCCACCAGGTTACTGAGCTTCTCTCTCACACTCACTCCCTATCGGGCCTGGTTGCCATGGTAACGTGTCGGCTTTGGGGGTGAGGCCGCAGGGTCCAGCCGCTGCCTTACCGGGTGCCCCCTCCGCAGCCTCGCCGCCCTTCCTTGTCAGTCCGGGATGGACACGGGAGGGAAGGCGTCCTGACCCCGGACCCGAGGCCCAGGCACCCAGCCTCCTTCTGGCCAGCTCGCGGGTGGGGCAGGGTGTCAGCTCCCTGCTCCTCACGGTGACACCCATGCCCCCCAGCCCTGCCCAGCGCGGGCTCAGACTCCCAAGGTTAACACCATCGGTTAACCGAGCGCCCTCGGAGTGGAAAACAAAGCCCGCGGGCCCCAGAGCCTGCGTCTGGGCAGATTGGGCCGGGCCGCCCCTCACCCTCACACTCCCGTGGCCCCCCGGTGAGGGTCCCCGCCCCGGAACCCACAGCCCGAGCCCGCCCCCGCTCCGCCGTTTGCTCAGAGCCAGCGACCCTCACTGAGGTGCGACCGAAGCTGGCAGGCCCGCAGGTGACAGGCAATGACCCCGCGCAGGGCGCAGCAGGCTCTGGGCAGGGCGTCCCTTCAGTGAACTCTGAGGTCCCATGAGCGAGGAGTGAACCCATCTGTGGCATGACCACGGCCACCACTCTACGTGACGAAGGGACGGGGCCGCGTGCCGTGAAACTTCACCAAGGACGCGGAAATTTGAATTTCATGTACTACTCATGTGCCACGTCCAAGAAATAGTGTTCTTTTGAATTTTTCCAACCGTGTAGACCTGTAAAACCAGCCACACGAGCGGGATTTGGCCGCGGTTCGCTGAGCCCTGCTGTAAACAAGACATCAAGGCGTCTTTCCCACAGGCCTTATCAGAGCCTTTAAAGCATGGTGAGGCTCCAGGCAAGCGCAGTAGACAGCATTTCCCAAACTTAAGTGGTTTTGGAATCCTTTTCCCCTCAGAATTCCCATTGTACTAGGGAACACGAGTGTTCTGTGAAGCAGTTTGAAAACAAGGTCGTCCAGGGTTCTAAAGGCGGACTTCCAGACAACCAGGACAAAGAAAGACTTTTTATCTGGGGCTGGGGGTGGTGAGTCCGAGAGTGCAAACTTTATAGATGACAGACTATGGCGGGGGGGGGGGGGGAGAGGCAGACAGGCAGAGGGGGCCGGAGGCGCTTCCCCACCCCCCTGCCGGCTGGGACCCTGGCACCAAGCCCTCCTGCCCCCGCCCCGCGTGTGGTTCCCTGACCTCCCAGGAGCGCCCCTCAGAGGCCACAGGTCCGGGGCCTGCAGACCCCATGCCGGCGGGGTCACGGGGCACAAGGCCAAGGAAGGGGCTTAAGGGAGACACGGGTGGGCCGACCCCCGCCCCCATCCCCCGCCGAGCCCCGCCCTCACCAGGTCGGAGACGCTGTGACGTGCCTGCACCAGGACTGACACCATCTGCAGGAAGAGCGGCGTCAACGCAGGCAGGGGGAGGGTGACCCCTGGGCCCCCTCCCACCCGGAACACGCAGAGGAGCCAAGGCCTCGGCCCAGGGCCCCATGGGGACACTAGGCACCTTGTGGGCCGGGAACTCGACGGCGGCGCCGGCGCACGGCGTCTGGTTCTGGCTCCAGTTGGAGGCGTCGTCGAAGTCGGTGTTGGGGAGCCAGAGTTTGTAGGCGGCCCGGGTCAGCGCTGGGGAGGCGGCCAGTTGAGTGCCCGCTGGGGCCGCAGCACCCTTGGTCTGGGCCGGCCGGGCCCGGTGTCCCCGCGGCTGCCCAGCCCCAAGCCCCCCACCTGCCTACATCAGGCCGGACCCCACGGGCCCGCCGGGGCTCTGAGGAACTCCTACCAGACCCGCATAGTCCTCGCAAACTCCCGCCCTACAGGACGCCCGCCGGGATCGCTCCCCGCCCCGCCCGACAAGGACAATGACAGTCTTGGGGAATGGGGAAAGGGTGGCCTGTGCTCCAGCCTAGGAGTCGGAAGGCTTCCTGGAGGAGGCTCACCCGCGCAGGAAGAGCTGCGGCAGGAAGCAAATCCCAAGTCGGGGAACCGCAGGGGCGAAGGAGCCTGCTGGAGGGATGGTGGCAGCGAGACAAGGGGCTGGGGACTCAGGGTGGGCCAGCTGGGCTCCGATGGGGAGGGAGCTTCAGGGAGAGGGAGAGGGACCCGGCTGCAGTTTCTGAAGCTCCCGGGGCGTTGGGGGCGGGGCAGGGGCGGCACCAAGGAGCCGGTAAGTTCCACCGCGCACGCGCTAGCCCAGGTGCGAGGCGACGTAAGCTGCTGCCGCGCATTCCCGGGAGGGGAAACTGAGGCGGGCTGCGGAGCAGCCCGGACTCCGGCGCGCAGTCGCCGCTAAGCCCCTGCATCCCTGGGTATCCGCGTATCGCCCTCCGAGGGAGGTCAGGCCGGGTTTCGCGGCCCCCAAGCCTTCGCTGCCCACTCATCGCGGGTCCCTGGCCGGCCTCCCTGTCTGTCGGGGCCCGGGGCCGCCCGCTGCCTCCCCAGTCCCCAGCAGTGCGCCCGGCCTACCGCAGAACTGCAGCCACAGCACGACCTGGCCCAGCGCGCCCATCTCGCTGCTCCCGCGAAGCTGATCAGGAGACTTTGCCCCGCGCTGCCCACGTGACCGGGAGGGGTGGGGTGGGGGCCGCCAGGGACAGTTATACATTTACCTGGAGACCTGCCCGGGCCCCTCAGGAAGCACCTTCTAGTCTTGCTCCCTCCCCGACACACCTGCAGCGCCTGAGGACCTTGCAGGGAACGGAGTTGCCCCATGAAATGTGTGTGGGGGACGCACAACTTTTGGACTCACCCCCTTTTCTGTTCCAGCTGTGGCCACAGCAGCACCTGGTCTCCCCACCCTCCACACAGGCCCCCCTCCTTCCCTCCTGGCCTGGATGGATTGTGGATGGTGACTGGATGATAGAAGGATGACAGCGGTGGGTGGTACATTGATGAGTGGATGGATGGTAGATTGTGGATGGTGAGCTGGTAATGGATGGATGGGGAGAACGATGGGTGGAAGGTTGGTGGATAGGTGGATGGTGCATGGTGGAGTGTGTGGGTTGGATGGCAGGTGTATGGTGAGCGACGACAGGTGGGTGGTGTTTGTATTGGTTAATGGTGGGTAGGAGTCCCTGCGTGGTGCAGTTAAGAGCTCAACTACTGGCCGGAAGGTTGGAGGTTTGAACCCACCCAGAGGCATCTTGGAAGACAGGCCAAGAGGTCACAGCCTTGAAAACTATGGAGCACATAAGGGGTTGCCATGAGTTGGAATCAACTCAATAGCAACTAACAACAGTGGGTGGATGATGAATGAATGGATGGGAGATGGTGGGTGAATAAATGGATGGATAGTCATGGAGGCGTGGTGGATGGAGAATGAATGAGTGGTGCATGACTGGATGGATGATGGATGGTAGAGGGATATGTGGATGGTGGATCGTGGATGGTGGATGTTAAATGGCAGGTGGCACAGTGGTTAAGAGCTTGGCTGCTAACCAAAAGGTAGGCAGTTCAAATCCACCAGTGGCTCCTTGGAAACCCTATAGGGCAGTTCTACTCTGTCCTATAGGGTCGCTATGAGTCGGAATCAACTTGATGGCAACAGGTTTGTTTTTTTTGATTTTATGGTTTTTGGTTTTCAGATTGTGGCTAGATAGTGAATCACAGTGAGTTGCAACTGACGATGACACACAACAAGAGATAGTCAATGCAGACGATGGCGCCGTCATGGTAATGGGGAGAGTAGGCTGTGAGAAGATGGCTGATGGGTATGACGGATATGACTGGATGGATGTTATTGGTGAATGATGGATGGTGGCTAGACATTAAATGGTGGAAGAACAAGTCATGGATCATAAATGGTGGATGGTGGATGGATAGAAGATAGTGGGTTGTGGAAGGATGGTTTGGTGATGAATAGACAGATGATGGATGGTTGATCAGTGTAGATATTTGATAGTGGATGAAAACATGGTGTATGAATATGTGGGTGGATGGTAGATCATAGATGGTGGATGGTAGAGGGATGGATTAAGGAGAGTGAATTGTGGAAGGATGGGGAGGTGAGTGGTAGATGAGTCTGAGTGGTAGATGAATGGACTGATGGTGAGTGAAAGGATGGTTGGTGGACAGAGATGGTGGATGGAGGAATGAGACTACAGAAGTGATTGGATATATACATGGATGGGTGGACTGATAGGTTGGTGGGCAGATTGTGAATGAGTACAGGACAGGTGGGTAGAGGGGTGTTGGAGGGATGGCTGTGGGTGGATGACCATGTTGAATCAGATGAATGGATGTTTGGATCAATGCATCATGCTTAGAGGGATGGATGGATGGTGAGTGAATGGAGGATGGATTTGTAGATGATGGGAGTGATGGATGGTAGAGGGTGGATGAATGGATGGGTGGTGGGTAGATTGTGGATGGTAAATTGGATGATGGGGGGCAGGGAGGATGGTGAATCAATTGATTGGGGGTGGGCGGATCTCCCCAGAGGCTGAGAGCGCCTTTCTTCTGAAAAAGGAAGTGGATTGCACTGAGGGTGGGGCGGCAGGGTAGGCTTTTGGATGGCTGGGCCAAGGGGGAAGTGGAAATGCTCTGACCTCTTTGACTCCCACCTTCCATTTCCAGAGAGGTGGTGCTGCATGGTGAGGGAGTTCAGGCAAGGCTGGATCCAGGAGGTGTCTCTGTTTGGCTCTGTCTCTCTGCTCCCTTCCGACCCTCTCTGGCTTGGCTGCCCTCCAACACAGGCTCCTGGCTGGCAGGGTCCTCCAGACTGGAGGTCTCTGATTGGTTCCTGGTTCCATCTCTGCACCAGTCACCATGGCCAGGGATTGCTGTGCTCTGATTGAGCGTCCCAGTCTGCCCGCCCACTCCAGGTGGAGGTGTGCTGCCATCACAGGCCCACTGGGTAGGGAGGGGAGAGCTAGGCAGAGTGACTATGGTCCCCAACTCAGACAGCACGTGAGGGTCACCGCTCTGCTCCCCCTCCCACCTCTCTTCTCCACAACTCTTCATGGGTACTGGGCACCCCAAGCTCAATTCCTTGCTCCTCCACCACCTTTGGGCCCGATTTGCTGAGTGACCTTGGATACATCCCTCCCTTCTCTGGATGGACCAAGACTCAGCTTGCTGGTCCTTTCCTAACATAAGAGAGGAAGGGCAGGAGGAGGGGAGCCCCTCTCTCAGCAGCCCCTCTCCTCATTCAGGGGTTTGCACCATGTCCCCTTCCCAAAGGCCTCCCAGCTTCCCCTGACCCTCAGTGTCTGTCCTGGGACAACCTGTGGCCAACTCTGCCTTGCTGACATTCCGCGTGCCCTGCTTGGGGCATAGTGGACACCCCAAACACTCGGGGAGCAAGGGATGGTGGGAGACCCCTCAGAGGTAGGTGCCCCCCCAACCAGACCCTGTAGCCCAGCAGATTCCTCGGGGCCAGGGGCCCTTTGCCCCTGTATGGCCCCCTGTTCTGGACCTGGGAGCCCCCCATCTCCACATGGACCTTCTCTTCGGACCTTTCATTCACCCACATGCGAGGTGCCAGCAGCCGGGTGCTGAGGACCCCTCCTGGGCTTGCAGAGGAGGGGGCGGACTCAGGAGGCGAGGCCGGAGTTTGTTGGCGTCTGGTTGCTGGGGGAAGGGGTCGATCCAAGTGAGCAGGAGCCCAGGGAGTGTGGGGGGTCTCCACTGCATGCCCGGGGGCAGAGGCAGGTGGCCTTTGTCCTGGGCAGCCTCAGCCACCTCTGGGCCACTTACCAGGTGCCCTTGTCCTTTGCCGAGGTGGTATGAAGAGCGGGCAGGGGCAGGCTTCCTGCCCCTTTTGCGGCAGCCCAGGGGGAGGGGGGAAGCTGAGGTCTCAGGAGAGGAGCTCAGTCCCCGCTTGGCACCTCTTCTTCACTTGGGGCCATGGGGAGAGGGGGACGTCCCAGAGTGGGAGTTGCGGGCACAGGGCACTGGCTGGGAGCTGCCCCCAGCAAGTCACCTGAACCCATATCAAGATGGGGGGGCGGGTCCTTGCCTCTGTGCCCACCACCCACCCCGGTCCTCCATCAGGACCAAAACCAAAAACCCGTTGCTGTCAAGTTGACTCTGACTCATAGCAACCCCAAGTGACAGAGAAGAACTGCTCCATAGGGTTTCTTGGCTGTAATCTTTAGGGAAGCAGATCGCCAGGCCTTTCTTCTGTGGCCCTGCTGGGCGAGTTCAAACCACCAACCTTTAGGTTAGTAGTCAAGCACAAACTGTGTTACCCAGGGACCTGTTTCTTCTGGACAAAAACCAAACAATAACAACAACAACAAACCCTTGCTGTCGCCCCTACAGACAGAGCGGAACTGCCCCACAGGGTGTGCAAGCAGCAGCTGGTGGATTGAAACCGCCGAGCTTTGGTTAGCCGCCCACCTCTTAACTGCTAGGCCACCAGGGCTCCCTTTCTTCTGGACAGGAGGGTTTAATATGTCATCTGCCCCTCCTGTCTTTGTGTTGTGGGGGATACGGGGGCACGAGGGGAGATCACAGATGGAGGAGGCACACTAGGAGGTCAGGGACACTCAGCGAGATGCTGCTGGGGGTGTCATCTCATGGGTAGCCCCTGTGGTGAGGGGGGAAGCTCAGGGGCCCCCTCCTGTGGTGAGGAGGGACTGATGGGCCTCCCCGTGGTGGTGGGGGGCTCATGGGTACCCCCCATGGTGAGAGGGGGAAGCTCAGGGGCCCCCTCCTGTGGTGAGGAGGTACTGATGGGCCTCTCCAAGGTGGTGGTGGGCTCACGGGTACCCCCCATGGTGAAGAGGGCAGCTCAGGGGCCCCCTCCTGTGGTGAGGAGGGACTGCTAGGCCTCCCTATGGTGATGGAGGGCGGGGCTCATGGATACCCCCCCGTGGTGATGGAGGGACTCCTGGGTCTTCTCATGGTGAGGGGGGAAGCTCAGGGGCTCCCTTCTGTGGTGAGGAGGGACTGATAGGCCTCCCCATGGTGGTGGGGGGCTCATGGGTCCCCCATGGTGGTGGGGGAACTGATGCCTACCCATGGTAGGGTGTGGCTTGTGGGTCCCACATGGTGGTGGGGTGCTGGTGGGTCTCCATATGGTGGTGGGGGGCCATGTGTCCCTATGGTGAGGGGGGCTCATGGGTCCCTGTGGAGGGGGGCCCGTGGGTCCCCCATGGTGGTGGGGAGCTTGTGGTTTAGCCCGATTGTGGTGGTGGGGGAGCAAACACCTGACGAGAAGGGCAGACCAAGGAGAACTCAGTCTTGCTCACAAACACTCGCCGTCCTTCCATGGGGGAGGGGCCCAGTGGAGCTGGCTGGGCCAGGGACATGCGAGTGGACATGAGACAGGCCACTTGTGGGCAAAGTGTGGGAGCCAGTGAGGCTGGTCATGGGTGAGCAGTCTTCCCGCCGTCTGGTGGCGTCCCCTCTCCACCCACAGAGGCTGCGTCAGCGCAGAGGGGTGAGAGGCCACAGGGTGGGGCCTTCTGGAGCCCAGTGCCATGGCCACGTGTGGGCCCCTCCCCTCAGTGCTCCCATCAGCGGTCAGAGCCCCTGAACACAAGGCCAGCCTGCAGCGCCCAGGAGGCCAAGGTCAGCATAGGGGTTTCCCAGGTGTGTCCTGCTCCATGTGGAGTGCTGCCCACACTGCGTCCCCTTCCGCGACAGACACTTTTGTTCTGTGGGCCAGATGCTTGCGCCATCCGCATCCGTCCATCCTAACGGTGGCAGAGGGTCTTCCTGCGACGCGGGCTACCAGTACGGGTCTCCAGTGCTTCCAGCGCGGTACAGTCGACAGGCACTAGACCACAGAGTTCTCCACAGTTCGGCCTCCTCTCAGCTTCCCCGGGCGTCCCTGGGCCGCTGGCCGCCGAGTGCAGCTGTACCGTCCCCGAAGGCACTCTCCCCGTGGGCCCTCCGTGGGGGCTTGGGTCTTCTGGGAATGCACTTCTGAGCTGGGTTGCCTTTCCGTGTCTCCACCCAGCGAGCGTGCCCTAAGGCCTCTCGCCCTCAGTCAGCTGCAGAGTGAGGACAGAGTGGACTTGCCCTTGACCACTTGGCCTGAGGAGGGCGAGGCTTGGAACAGGTCGGAATGACTCCCTCCCGACCTGGCCCCTCCCCTCCGTCCGAGACCCTCCTGGTTCCCACAGGGCATGACCTTGTCCTGGAGCTGTCCAGGAGAGACAAGATGTGCTTGGTTGGACCTGTCCCTCCGTCTCCCCTTTCACCACGAGGTTTGCGCTCCAGGCTGGGGACAGGATGCAGGAGGCCTGGGCCCCTGGGAGGAGCTACACGGAGCCTTCTCCCCCGATTTCTCCTCAAACCTGTGACTCTCTGAAGCCGCTCTGCCTGGTAGACCCCGTCAATGCCCCCTACCAGCGGCCAGCCCAGTGAGCTCTTCTTCCTTGGTGTTCATCATTGATTTTCTTTCCAGGAGGACTTGGGGGACAAATTCCAAGTAAGTTAAAGAAGAGTCGTTTCTGAACCCAGGCTGGCGCCCCCCAGTGAGCTGGACACCCCCAAGTGTAGTCAGTGCTGCCCCAGCTCCACATGCCCAGCCACCTTCGCTCGGTCCACTTCCTCACCGCTGGCAGTGAGGGTCATAGCAAAGTGCCACAAACTGGATGGCTAAAACAACAGAAGTGTATTCTCTCCTAGCTCTGGAGGCTGGGTGTCCAAATCAAGGTGTCGGCGGGGGCGTGCTCCCTTGGGCTGCTCTGGGGGGCTCCCTGTCTCCCAGCTTCGGAAGCCCTGGTGCTCCTGGGCTTGCACCGGCAAACGAACTGTCTTCACAAGGCCGTCTTCTCTGTCTCTTCTGTAAGGCACCACTCAGGTGGGACGAGGGCCCAGCCTGCTCCAGTGTGACCTCGTGGTCACCTGATAATGTCTTCAAAGATCCTAACAAGCTCAGTTCACAGGTATGAGTTAGTACTACAGCAAGTCTTTTGGGGGGACATCTTTCAACCCAAGACAGGGCCCCATCCTTGGATGCACTGGCTGTAGTGCCTGTGGGGTCGGTCTCCTGGGGGCCTCGCTCAGAGTCCTCGGGTTGATTCAGGCCGTGGCCTGACCCCAGGCCTGGGTGCCCAAAGATGACTCTATCATATTGAAGCCCAGCCCCTCATCACAGGGTGTGGGGACTTGACATCTGTCCCCTTTGGGGGGGGCCAGGGGCGACTGTGCACCTTGGCTGGGGGCTCCTGGGATGTAGGGGCACATGCTGGGAAGAGCTGGGAAACCACCCTCTGCCCTGTGCGGACCTAGCACTCCCGTCCAGTGCTGGTGGGTGTGGGGGGCTGTCCCCAGGTCCTGGGAGGGCTCCCTGGAGGGCCAGCGTGGCCACCACGAGCCACGCAGCTGCTAGACCAGAGTGAGCCATGAGGACCTGCTGGTGACTGTGCAGGACCCTGCAGGAACTTTGGGGCTTGTTCCTGCTGCCCCGTGGGACACACGTCTCCACCATGCTCTGTGGGGACAGGGCTGAGCAGTGGTCGAGGCTGCAGCGGAACGCCTGGTGGGAACCAGGGACAGTGGAGGGGGTGCGCACAGCCGGTTCCAGCCTCTCGGCTCTAGCGTTGGAAAGCAGCCCCCACCTGGGAATTTGGGGGACCTTCAGGGAGATGCAGGGCTTCCGTCCTGGCCGGCTGTAGTGACCACCGAGGACAGGGGGCTGGACGCGGAGGTGCTGAGGGGGTGGCCACTGTCAGAGCCACTCTGGCTGACCCTGCAGTGCTGCCCGGAACCCCACTCCCACCCCGCAGTGCCAGCTGGCTGTCACCTTTCACCCCCACCTTGTTTCAGGGAGGTACAACTGTGCTTCCATTTCACAGGTGAGAAAACTGAGGCTCAAGGAGGCTGAGCAGCCTGCCCAAGTCCCACAGCTGATAAAGTGGTGGAGCCAGGCCTGAACCCCAGTTCTGTGGGACCCATCACCCCCTTCTGCCAAGCTAGACGCCCACTGGGCACACGGCTTGGCAGGAGGGTGGGGGCCGTGGCCATGCCACCACCCCAAAGGCTTGCTCACGGTCAGCCACTGCCTGCAGGATGAGCCAAGGGGGCAGAGCAGGACCAGCTCCGGAACCTGCAGGGCGGGTCAAGGGGGCAGAGCAGGACCAGCTCCGGAACCTGCAGGGCAGGCTGAAGGGGCGAGGGGCCAGAGGAGGACCAGCTCTGGAACCTGCAGGGCAGGCTGAGGGGGCGAGGGGGCAGAGCAGGACCAGCTCTGGAACCTGCACGGCGGGTCGAGTGGGCAGAGCAGGACCAGTTCCAGAACCTGCAGGGCAGGCTGAGGGGGCAGAGCAGGACCAGCTCCAGAACCTGCAGGGTGGGCCAAGGGGGCAGAGCAGGACCAGCTCCAGAACCTGCAGGGTCAGAGCAAAACGGGATCCTGGGCCCGGCCTCAGAGCTTCTCTGGAATTTCCAGATGGTGAGAGCACTTTACACCACGTGCAAGCCTTTCCGAATTGGGGGGTGGGGGCCCTTGTGAGCAGGGGGAGCCCTGTGTGACCACGCAGGTCGCTGCCCTGCAGCCGGCCTGCCCCAGGACAGCCCTGAGAGGCCACACTGGGAGGACTATAGGAGGTGACGAAGAAGCCAAGACTCCTTAATCAGATTTATTTTCCTCTAATAAGACAGTTTTTTAGCATTTCAAAGTTTTGCAGTCTACGCTCTTACAAACTTTAGTTATTAGCATCAGAAACACAAAAACATTGCAAGACCTCAAAACA
The DNA here is from genome assembly GCF_000243295.1 of Trichechus manatus latirostris. Lineage (NCBI taxonomy): Eukaryota > Metazoa > Chordata > Mammalia > Sirenia > Trichechidae > Trichechus > Trichechus manatus. The sequence goes on from NW_004443981.1 coordinate 9,207,325, forward strand.
CAAATAAATACCAAATAAAACCACACACAACGTACAGAAAACAAAAATATAAAACATTATAATGCTATCAGAGTCAGACGTGGTTAACTCCGGTTAACGACAAGGTTATTGCTGAGCGGTCACTCGCACTGTCTTTGTGGTGTTGTTTCTTAGAAGAGCAGAATACGGACGTGAATCACTGGTCACAATCACTTGTACTGTCAAGATGGGGCCTCACAGCTAATGGTCACTACGGACGGCCAACTCGGGCAACAGGCAGATTACAACGAGTCAATGGGACTGGCCTTCTTTGGTCTTTGTTTTGGGTCAGAGAACTGAACACAAGAGGTGTACCATCAGAGAAAAGAACGCAACCCTAAAAGGTGCACAATTGTCTACATGGGTTTGTCACAGATGTTTTATTTCTTACAGAAATCCTTGGAAATAATGCCGGCTTTTGTGTTTTCCAATCGAGTCATTGAGTTTGTGAGTGGTTACTTGCCTTGTCTAAGGGGACTAAGTTATAAAATCAATCACCACGAATCACAGGTGTGGGACAGCGACCCCGGACTTGACCTCTTTTCCACTGAGAAAGTTCAAAAGATGTGCTCTGAAGACAGCAGCTGGGGCGGGGTGGGGGGGTAGTCAAGCACGTGGGTCTTGGCGCCGCAGGCAACCCCTGTCCTGAAGCCCCCACGGTGTCTGCATGGTGGCCAACCGGCCTCCCGTCCCCCTGGCTGTCCAGCTCCACCCCAGACCGCGCCACCAGATGGACAGAGCTGGCATTTCCAGAGACCAGCAGCCTCAGACCCGACTCACTGGCCCGGACCTGAGCGTGTATTTTACTCTGGGGTAGATGGACCCGCGGGATTCGAAAGCCAGAGACAGACATGGTCCTGGGCTGCGAGCAGGGATGGGGGGGCAGACCCTCCTTCACCTCACAGACACTACACGGGCGCGCGGGAACCCTCCACCCTCCTGCGGCTACTCAGTGCCGATGTGGACCGAGGGTGAAAAGACAGCATCTTAGTGCCGTCTGCGCTCAGGCAGCGCCCAGCTGAGGGGCACGTCTGGAGGGCGGTGGGCCGGGCAGAGCCCCCACAGGGGTCCACGGCCCTGACCCATTCTGGAAAGAGCGGTGGTGTGGCGCAGACACAGCACCTGCGAGGCAGCTGCTCCCTGTGCCCCAGCGTGCAGAGGGAAGAGGCAGGAGCTGTGCTGGGGCTGTCCCAGGCCCTGGTGCTGACCAGGGGGTGACCCACACACAGACCCTTCCCATCCCGACACCACGAACCCCCTGCAGATGCCAGGACCACTGTGGGGACAGCCACTGCAATGCTTCGGGAGTGAAGGGGGTTGTTGACAATGACGCCAGGGCCACTTCACTCACCCAGAGTGAGGGGCAGTGGAGGCCTGGAGGGAGCGAGGCCTTGACCCCCTTCCTTCACTGAGGTGGGCCACACAGGAGGGTCACTTGTGCCGAAGAGCCAGTTCAGCGGGGAACCCCGTCCCAGTGCCTTCCTTGCTGGGCGCTGGATAGCGGGTCTGAGGGCCATGGGGAAGCTCCAGCAGGGGCCCTGGAGAGGCGGGGAGCACAGTGCTGGGTGGGTCTGGGTTCCTGTGGCCAGTCCCACAGCCACCTGGTGCCACAGGCAGGACAGAGCTGGGGGACAGGCAGGGACAGGGGAAGGGGGAGGAGGAAAGAGGGAGGCTCAGCTGCAGCCCCGCCCACACCGCGCCACCCTGAGGTCCCCTTGCATAGGCAGCACACGCCAGTGTGCCAAGGCACCGACACAGCACACACCCTCACATCACATGGGACACGCTCTCGGGGGGCAGTGCCACTCTTGCCTGACAGGTCCTAAAACGATCTACACAAACTCCTACTACTTAAGACTTCTCTGAATGCCACCTGACCTGGGAAATTAAAAGTCAACTTATAAAAAAGCCTATTTAAGCTCACTTTGTCCAGCCAGCTGGGGCTATGTGTCTTGTCCCAAAGGGCTGGGTGAGGCGTGGCTGTCCCCCCACCACACTAGAAGGCCCCTCACTCAGCCCAGACCACAGGTGACCCTTCCAAACCTGCACCCCCAAATACATGGACACAGCCGGGCACTAACCCGGGTTCTCATACACTGTGAGCGCTAGCCCTGGGGGGCCCTGTGGCTGCGCGCCCGTGCCCCCTGCCACCACGGCTCTGCCTGGCCCTGCCTGGGGGCCATGTCCCTGCCCAGGGAGACGCCAGAGCTGGGAGGCTGTGCTCAAGGCGAGGAGACTGCAGTGGTCCTCGAGTCGTCACAGTGAAGAGGAATATGGACAGCGAGTTCAGCACAGAGGGCAGCGTGGCTTCTCAGAGCATTGGGGCTGTCTGTCCTATGAGGATGCTGGCTTCTCAGAGCATTGGGGCTGTCTGTCCTATGGGGACGCTGTCACCTTAGCCGGGGGAAGAGCATGCACAAATACCCCGTGGACATGACCCTGCACCTCTTGTTGCTGGGACCCTGTGAAGCGAGGGGGCTGGCTTCCACTGAAGTGGCAGCCAGGCTATGCACAGAGACCACAGCCGTGGACGCCCAGGCGGCAAGCACCAGACGGCACCGAGGAGCCCTTGAGGGAAGCGGCTCGAGGTGCGGCCACGATCGAAGGACCACGGACCACCCTGCAAGCTGCTCTTCCCCAGAAGGTCTGAGCACCCGAGAGAGAAGTGCACACCGAGCAGGGACCCAAGGTTTTTGCCCCCCATCCCATCCCACAGGAACATACCTAAATACACCCATCCCATCCCACAGGACACCCCTGGATACACCTATCCCATCCCATGGGGACACACCTGGATACATCCCTCCCATCCCATAGGAACGTACCTAGATACACCCATCCGATCCCACAGGGATGTACCTAGATACACCCATCCCATCCCACGGGGATACATGTGGTTACACCCATCCCATCCCATGGGGACACACCCAGATACACCCATCCCATCCCTCAGGGATGCACCCAGACACACCCATCCCATCCCACAGGGACACACCTGGATACACCCATCCATCGCATCCCACGAGGACGTACCTGGACACACCCATCCCATCCCACGGGGATGCACCTGTCCCCATCCCATGACAGTGCTGCCACTGCCGCTACAGCCCGGGGCTCCTGGGCGGAAGCCGAGGAGGGTCCCTCTAGTCTCCTGGGCCCACCTGGGAGGACTGACAGTCCCCAGCAAGGGGTGGGGCCTCCCAGCAGTGCTCCCAGGAGGCGGACACCCAAACCAGATTTAAACTCAGAAGGGGAGGATTTTTTTTACCAGGCCAAAACGTTGCTTATCCTCAGCTGATTAATACTGGGGGTACTTTTTGTGATAGGGAAGGAAGTCGCAGGGAGATCCTGTGGTGGCCTCAGGAAAGCCGTCTGGGGCACAGGGAGAGTGCCAGGTGGTCCCCTACCCCTAGGCCTGCGGGGAGCACCCGGGCAGGCCAGGGGGAGGGTCGGCACACCTTGGAGGGAACAGTGGTCTCTCCACGGTGTCTGCAGGAAGTCCTTCCTGTGAGCAGTGACAAGACTCCTCAGGTGGGTCAGAACCAGTGACACGGACTCACCTCAAAGCAACTCCAGGGGGATGGAGAGAGAAAGGCAGATGGAGAAGAGCCGAGCACGTCACACACAGATCGCAACGGAGCCAGGGGCGGCGCGGCCACGCACGTCAGCGGGGAGGATGGACGCGATGGAGGGCACCTCCAGCAGGCACTGGGGCGAAGGCACACCCAGGACAGGTGGCAGCACCAGAGACGCGCGGGCCACCGGGGCACCAGCCCAGCCGTCCCGTGCGATGAGGCGGGGGGCCCAGGGGCAGGCAGTGGGGGCGCGGCCCGGCTAGCCAATCGCGGGCGCGCCGCTGTGAGCGAGTGGCACAGATGCGGTGGTTCGCACACATTGGTTTGCCTAAAGCACCCATCACGTGTAGCACCCGTCAGTGTTAAAAGCACCCAGAGAGCGTGGTGCATAGCAAAAGGGGACCTACAGGAGGAGGGCTGAAGACTCCGCATCACAGTTGGACCATGGGGAAAAGTAAACAGTGAGTCGAGAGGCGCCTTCTGGAGGCGCAGGCTGGGGCGAGGCCACCTCCCGGGCCAGGGTGCTGGGGGCCTGCCGGGCAGCCTGGGCGGCCCCAGGGCAGCGGTCTCCGGAATGCTCAGAGGACTCTACGTGGAGCCGGATGTCGTCCACAGCCCGGGGAGGCCCCGGGCAAGGGTGCCGCTTTCTGTCCACATCAGCCTTGGGGGGTGGGCCAGGCTCCACCGAGCGGGGCTCACTGGTGGGGCCTAGCAATTTGGAATCTGTGACAATTCAGTGGTGAAGGGTCTAGAGTGACACCAAACACAAACCCAGGGTCGAGAAGCAGCACGTCACATCTAAGGCACAGGCACAGATGCCACCATCTCTACGCAGAAATGTCACCGTCGGAGATCACTGACGGGCGGCACTAGGACAGAATGAGACAGTCTGCTGTGGCCTCCTCGGCACAAGTCCCCTGGCCCACCCCCGGATGCCGGACACTGGACTGAAGGTCTGGGTCGTCAGCGAGAGAGCGCGCGTCTGGACACGTGGGGCAGAATTTTAAAAACCTACAGGATTTTGTTTAGAACTCCAAAGTTCAACTAATGCCCTATTTTAGGGTGAAAACAATTATAAATCTGAAAATGATGCACAGCATCCATGAGCAATTTTCCTCTCATAATAATTTTGAAGTAGTGTCATTAACTACGACAGATATTGAAGGTTTACATTTCTAACGAGAAATAACAACAGATTGGATATTCTCTTTCCTATCACAAGTGATAACCAGTGTTTGATATTTTACATTTTCTTCCAAGAAATAGCAGTCTATCAACGTTTTAAAATAAAATGTTTGCCGTAACAATCATCTGTAGACCTTTAAATTAAAAAAATGATTCTGAATTTAGAGACTTTCAAAAAAGACCTAGGTGTACTTCAGGGTCTTCTGACAAACAAATTATTAAAACAGAGACCAGATGAGGCCTTAAAAATAGACAATATACTATATTTGAAACAAGATTGCACTCTTGAATTTTAGGATGAATATATCAGAACTGCATAATTACTTCATAAATTCTTCTTTGACTTAACATGCTGACATGTCCAGCTATCCCACGTGTACGTTTTTTTCTTTTTTTGGTGTTCAAGTTTAAGGAAGAAAAATCACGTTTCTTTTGTTTAGCATATATGTTTTCCACCTTAGTTAACTAGATCTTTAGAAATGAAAATGAAAAATTCCTCTGACAGTGACATTTACCTCCGTGGAGGATAAACGGGTCTTCAGAGTTGAGTGTTGCTAGTCTATTAGAAAACATGTCAGGGTGTATGTGGACGTGGGCTCCTCCCGTTGGCCGTGCGGGCCACCTTCTGCCGTTCCGCCATCCCACAAGGTCCTTTCTGAACGTGAGGACCTCAGTGAAGACAGACCGGTTCAACCCCCCCAACGGAGTTACCTTCTGCTAATCCATCTCCCCGGCTACTCGTCAGGGGTCGGGCAGATCCGAAGTATCCACTATGACTTTAATAAAAATCGTATCATCTTTAATATATGTCCCGTTTTCTAGAACAGTCTGGGCCACAAAGACTGGGCAGCCAGATGCGATATTCATCTCTCCGGTGGGTTTCTTGAAGCTACTGCTGTTGGGGTCGGGCTTGAACGCATCTCCCAGATGGCGCCGAGAGGGCCCCTGGTCCATCAGCATGAGTGTCACTTTCTGCTTGAATGGCCAAGGGAGCAGAGCGTCGTACTCTCCGCGCATGATGACAAAGAACAGTGACAAGTGCGTCCCCTTGCCCATCCCGTCCCCGTTCAGGTAGACCCTGGCACACATCTTATAGCCAAAGTAGCCGGTGTAGAAGGGCTGGCTGTAGAGAGACAGGGTCTTGCCCATGACGGCCTCCTGCTTCCGCCGCTTGTAATCACGGATCTTCCAGATCAGCACCCCATTGTAGCTGGCGGTCTCCAGGACCTGGAAGCGCAGGTCCATGTCAGCCAGGCGGATGTCGTGGACACTCAGCATCTGGTCATGCCGGCTCAGCTGGGACTCCAGCAAGCCTGCAAGGGCGAGGAGGAGGGCCAGTTAAGATAGGCAAGTGCCAAAGTGAACCAGCAGGTCCAAGCTGGCGTCTGAACCAAATAAGAACACAGGGTTTACTGTGGCCATCGTGGGGTGACTGACGCACACCCCACCCAGGAGTCATCCTCCAATACCCATTTTCTGCTGCATGTCTCAGGTTCCTGCAGCCCTTCTCCCACCCACAACTCCCAGCTGATGACACGCACAGGACCACCTTTCCTTCCTGCGGCCACACGGCATAACCTGGTCCTGAACCCCCAGAGTCCTCTGCGCGCCGACCCTGAGCCGCTCCTCCCTCCACTCCACCTCTGCCCGCTTCACCTCAATGCCCCCTGCAGAAGTCCATCTCTTTCCTTTCCACCATTAATCCTTCTCCTGCAAGTACTCGGAATACTCTCAGTCCCCAGAGCAGGGGGTCCATGGGACCTGCAGGCCAGCTCCCTTTTCTGCTCTTGTCCCATCACCCACCTGGGCTGGCTCCACCCCGTGACCCCTCTCTCAGGGAGACCCTGAGACGCACCAGGACCAAGTGGCCCTCCCTACTCCCTGACACACGGGGCCTCACAGGGAGGGGACATTCTCAGAGGGACACGTTTCTGTCCCTACTGGGGACGCTCAGCAGGAAAGTCACAATGCTGTACCGGCACCAAACAGAACAGGGAAGAGCTGCTGTCAGGCAGCATGCCACTGTGCACCTGTCCCATGAGGTCACTGAGGACCTGCAGGCTCCCCACACCCCGGGGCCCCTCTCAGACCTTGTCTTCCCCGCTTTCCACTTCCACGCCCCAGTCCCTCACAGGCCCGTTCCCCACCTGTCCCACACACCCACACCCTGGGGTCCCCTCACAGCTCCTGCCCACCCTGGGACATCCTGGGTCCCTCAAAGCCCCCGTCCTGTCCCCGCCCCATCCCTCACCGCTGCCCATCCTGGGTCCCTCACAGCCACTGTCCTGCCCCCACCCCGTCCCTCAGCCCTACCCGTCCTGGCTCCCTCACAGCTACTGTCCTGTCCCCACCCTGTCCCTCAGCGCTGCCCATCCTGGGTCCCTCACAGCCACTGTCCTGCCCCAACCCGTCCCTCAGCCCTGCCCGTCCTGGGTCCCTCAGAGCCCCCATCCTGCCCCCACCCTGTGCCTCAGTGCGCCCGCTCTCACCCGTGTTGCGTGCGGCCTGCCCTGCGCTCTTGTCCACGCTCTCCAGCTCCGTCACCCTGTTCTGCAGGGACTCAACGCTGCTCTTCATGCTGTCGGCCTCCTCCCAGTTCTGCCGGAAGGGACGGATCTCTTTGTCCAGTTCTTTCAGTTTCTCTGCTTGGCTGTCTATTACTCGCTGCCAAAGTCGAAGTGTGAAACAGCAGTTAGAACCCTGAGACGCAGGCAGGGAGGCCACCATGGGGGCAGCTGTGCTGCCATGAGGAACGGCACCAGCTCAGGGCCTGGGGAGGCGCATGGGGGCCACGGGACTGAGGAAGACGGCCGACAGCCATGGTCTCAGGCTGCCCCTCCCATCCCAGGCCAGCGCCCAGGGTTGCTGCCTCCCTTCCCCTCAGCCGCCTCCCCTGGACGCCAGGACCTCCACAGGCTCTGCTGTCAGAATGCCCACAGCCCTAACTGCCCGTCCTCACATTCCTGGTTTCCAGAACTCACACACACCCCCTTAGTCCCCCAGGCATCTTGGGGAGACCAGAGGAGGAGACCGAGGCACAGAGAGGCCTCACCCCACCAGTGCAGGGGTCTCAGGCTCAGGATGCTGAACACTCTCTGTCGGCTGCACAGTCTAAAGGGCAGGGACCTCAGGGGGCCCTTCGCCTCCTCTGACCCACCAGAGATGGAGGACAAACAGCAAGTTCTCCCTCCTCTGCCCCACTCCGGGCCAGCCAGGTCCCAGGAGGGACAGCTGCCTGGGCCACCTGCTTCGCGCAGGGCTGACAGAGGGCCTCATGGGAAACCAGGCCCCAGGCCTTCTCACCCAGGCCTCCTTCCACTCGGCTCAGTGCGGAGGGGCAGGCAGGTAGGGAGGTTTCCAGTAAGCACGTAGTTGCCAACAGAGCAGCCAGACCCTATGCTCCCTTAACGCAGACATATCTTTCCAGAAACACGCGGACCATCTAAACTCCCCATTAGTGAGTGACAGTCACGGGGTGAAACGAGCCCCCAGCAGCGGCAGCCAGCTAGCTTTAAAGCTGGTGGCCAGCTGAGGGGTAACAGGCCCATGGAGGCTGCAGGGGCCCCGCCACCTAATGCACTTCCCTTTCTGGACTCTGTTTTTAAACATATAAGTTTTGTCACCTTGGCTGGCTGTCAATCCCACGGGGCACAGACACACAGGTCTAGTGGTCTCTCTGGGGTAAGAGTGTCGTGTTTTTCTGTCCTCTCTGGTTAGTTAGCATTTAAGAGTCAGATTTCTCTAAGGAACATCTTTGTCTACAGCAATGGACTTTCATTTTTAAACAAGTAGGTATGGCCAGAGGAGTATTTAGTTAATTCACAAAGTCTATTTTCTGAGATAATACTAGTGGTATTAACGAAGGCCCAAACCGTAACGTGTTTTTAGTGAGCTCCCTGGTACCCCCGTGATAACGCCCGCGTACTGTGCGTTAATGTTATAAACCGAGCTGAAACGGACACTAATGAAGAAGAGGCAAGTTAACGAAAACGAAGAGAGTAAACAAGGGTCTAGCTGACGTGTTTTGTGGCAGGATGACTGGGACACGTCACTCATAGTTTCTAACACTCAGACCCCTCAGATAAAGAAGTGGGGACACGGAGCCACTCCTTCTCCAAGCCTGGGGGCATATGGGACAGTGGACGTGGAGGCACAGGCACCATCTGAGCATCGGACACTCGGCGGCCACGCCTTCTCACACAGGCAGGACTGTGGTATCTGAGAAGAGGGCTCCGACATTCACGGGAGGGGGGTGGGTTGCTCCCCCAGCTGCCACACACCAGCCCCGAGTCAGTCACACCTATCCACAACCCACACATAACACGCACACGCACACCTAGAAACAGGGCTCAACCAAATGACTCAAAGGGACTTTTCAGACACAGCAAGGGAACATGTGCTATTTTTTAAGAAGGCCTGTGCACTTATACACATGGCAGTCTCAAAGCAGAAAGCAGACCGAAATCAAGCTTTCTCTGTAGGATGCAACACGTATGATTTCATTCCTTAAGTGTCTATACCCCAGCCACTACAGTCTTTCTAGATAGCAAATCTTAAATGGATGTGTGCGATGTTATGAGAAAAGAATTCAGAAGCTGAGGTGAAGCACAGAGTGCTCACCATATAAATAAATCCCAATCAAAAGTCCTGCTTTCTGGAGTCTCATTTATCAGTCCAGGGCTGTATGGAGGGTGCTGCCTATGGTCCTCAGAGTCCAGGGCTGTGTGGAGGGGGGCTGGCCATGGCCCTCAGAGTCCAGGGCTGTGTGGAGGGGAGCTGGCCACAGCCCTCAGAGTCCATGGCTGTGTGGAGGGGGCTTCCCACAGCCCTCAGAGGCCAGGGCTGTGTGTGGAGGGGGCTGCCCATGGCCCTCAGAGTCCAGGGCTGTGTGGAGGAGGCTGCCCACGGCCCTCAGAGTCCAGGGCTGTGTGGAGGGGGGCTGCCCATGGCCCTCAGAGTCCAGGGCTGTGTGGAGGGGCCTGCCCATGGTCCTCAGAGTCCAGGGCTGGGTAGAGGCGGCTGCCCACGGCCCTCAGAGTCCAGGGCTGGGTAGAGGCGGCTGCCCACGGCCCTCAGAGTCCAGGGCTGTGTGTGGAGGGGGCTGCCCATGATCCTCAGAGTCCAGGGCTGTGTGGAGGGGGTGCTGCCCATGGCCCTCAGAGTCCAGGGCTGGGTGGAGGTGGGGGCTGCCCATGGTCCTCAGAGTCCAGGGCTGTTGCGGGGGGTGCTGTCCAATGGCCCTCAGAGTCCAGGGCTGGGTGGAAGTGGGGGCTGCCCATGGCCCTCAGAGTCCAGGGCTGTGTGGAGGGGGCGCTGCCTTCATCCAGTTTCAGCTCTGTGCTCTGGGGCTTTCAGCCCTGCAGACGCACTGGTTGCAGAAACGATCAAATCCATCTAGTTCTTACTGATAATGGGACCATGAGAATTAAGCTAATACCGAGGCTGTCTTTTTAATGAAGAAATTCAGGATCTTTAAAACAGAAAATATTAAGAAACAGTCCTTCCCCTGGGCCAGCTAATGCAAACACACTCTTAAAATTCCACCACCTTAACACCTTCTCTGACCATACCCCTGTCTGTCACATCTCTGGCCATCAGGCACTCTGTATCCTATATGCGCTCCTACCAGCCGTGAGGGCTCAGGGTCTGCTGGGGAGTCAGACAAGGAGCAAGGTGACCACAATAGAGTGACCCGTGCCATCACAGGGGCTGCGGAGGCCCAAGGAGGGTGGGGCCAGGGGAGGCTTCCTGGAGGCGGTGGCATTCACGCTGCCACTTGGGCTGTGAGGAAGAGCCGAAGCTGGCCATTGAAGGAAGGTGGGGAAGAGGGCCCTCGAGGGCAGGGACGTCCATCAGGGCCTGGAGCCTTTCAAGGGGGAAAGAAGGTCGATCTGGCTGCGGACAGTGTGGACAGCAGGAAAGGCGACTGGACCGGTCACACAAAGCTTTCTGGGCATAGTAAAGAAGGTAAGCGCAGCCCTTCTCGGGGTACGTGAGGGTTCTGAGAAGGCAACAGTGAAGGGGCAAGTCTGAGCTGGGCTGTCTGAGAGGGTGAAGACGGACAGAGGAAGCCGAGTAGCACCTCCCATCAGTAACAGCGTGTCTGACTCACAGTCAAGTCGACACCCCAAGAGTCCAGCACGTGGAGGCTCTCAATTGGTGCTTTCTGGGCGACTGGCAGCAGGACCTCTATCCACCAGTCAAGTGCTGCAACCCCACAGCCACAGTGAAGGTGAAGCTAAAGCTCACAGATGGAGGGGCGTCCGTGCACACCCTCATTAAATAGCGAACCACCCTAACGAGTCTCAACATCTTCAGCCCCTGTTCCTGCACTTGGGGAAACCCTGGGCTCAGCATCTGGTCTGAGCTGAGTCCCTCTCTTTAAAATGTGACCTATTTTCCTCCACTCTGTTCTTGCTGTGGCCTCACCTCCTCCGACTTTTCTCAAAGCCCAGGGAAAAGGAATGTGTATAAAATCTCTGAGCGTTCCCACACATCCATCTATGACATAGTTAGGTATCTTCTAAGTGTTTTTGTTCTAAACGAACCTGCTACTTTATTCTTCTTTCTTCTGCTGTTGACAGACAACCTTCTAGTATAACACTGACTTCCTTGGCATTTCCACTGCCTCTCTGAGCCCCAGGTCAGATGCAGCAGCTACACTGGAAAAGCTAGCACTGCTCAGGGCACTGCAGGTGAGGGGGCCATCGGGCTGGACAGTCTGACCAACACCCGGGTGGGCCCTCAGCAAAATGCCAGGGGCTTCCGGGGGAGGCTTGTTGTTTTATGTGACATTGTACTGTTTTGCTTGATTCAATAGTGATGACCTGCACCTTCTCTAACGCAATCTAATGTTTCATTTTGTTTTTTCTTTCTGGACAGCCACAAAGTATAATACAAATGACATTAATTCAATAAATCTCTATGCAATTCAAGGCGTTGTAACCACACTCCGATGTTAGAATGTGAGTAAAGGCATGCGCAAAGACGCCAGTACTGCATGATTAGAAGACTGTCTCTTCCAGATAATTTTGGAAAACGCCATATATACAAGCGTTGCAAAACAATTTCAAAAGCACAAGTGATTCTCCCTCAGGCATGCATGATGTCTGGGGGACGTACTGTAACAAATAGACTCTATCCGCACGCTCACGCAGCTATAGAAAAACACCCTGGCAAGTATCTGATGAAGACCTGGGCTGATAACAGAAATGAGAAGCAACATCTTAATCAGGTCTATCTGTTTTCTGGAGGTGCCTTTGGACTGTTAGGTGAAATAAAGTGAGGTGAGTACCATATTTTTACGCAAATAACGCGTGTGCTATTCTTTTTTTTTGCTAAAAGCCCCCCACCAGGTATTTTACTAAGCACACTATGCTAATTTTTTACAGCAACATGTAAAAAATTAGTATAGCATGTTTATCAAAATACCCTGGAGGGCAGGCATGGTTGGCCAAAAAAAAAAGAAAGTATAACATGCACGTTGTTTGCATAGCAGTATGTGTGCCAGTTAGAAACGCAGGACAAAATAGTTTGGCCTCACTTCACTTTAGGAAGTAAGCCTGTACACATCACAATTACCCAAGAACAAAATGAAATCCTAAACAGCAATAAATAGTGACTACATTTTTAAAACACAGGTTTTAAGCCTTATCTCACCAACAGTGGGTCACAGGCCCAGAAGGTGTCAGGGCTGGCTGCAGAGACAGGGCAAGGGAACTGACCCTGCCACCTCTCCTCGTGTGTTCACTAAAAAAAAACCTCTCCCCTTACATGGCAAGGTGCAGCGGTTAAGATCTTGGTTGCTAACGAAAAGGTTGGCAGTTCAAATCCACCAGCTGCTCCCTGGAAACCCTATGGGGCAGTTCTCTGTCCTATAGGGTCATTATGAGTCGGAACCGACTCGATGGCAACAGGCTTGTTTTTTAATTTTTAACACAGCAAAGCAAGAGAAACAAGAGTAGCCTCTCTGCTTGACAAAAACCAGAGCTTTAGCTAGACCATCTCACTAAGAAAGTCCTAAAGGAGAAAACTGAAGACATGTTCCTTTACCTGGCCATCCAGCAATAGTTTTAAGCGTCTTACCTGTAAGTGAAGTATCTTGGATTCATTATTTCGAAGCATTTCCTTTTGTCTCTCAATTTCAATTTCAAAGCTACATATCTGATTGTGCAAGCTTTGTATGCTCTTGTTTTTCTCTACACTTTCATTTTGCAGCAAGGAAACCTGAAAAAGAATTCTTCAATTAATTTAAGAAAAATGGTTTTAATATTAATGAACAGCAATTATAATGGCAGTAATTAAATTGCACAATAGAGGCCTTCCATTAGTTCACTGGAAGAAGGAGTGCCGGGAAAAACATTCCCTCCACAGAGGAACTGAAGTTCTGGGAATTTTGCAGGAGCCCCGTCAGCGCGTTTCTCAGAACCTCTCCCAGGAATCAGGGTGAGGCAAGGTGTGGCAGCTAAGGGAACTTCAGGGTGAATGGGAGGCTTCTCCAAGTTTCTGCTGAAAATGAATATATCTTTCACCAGAGCAGCTTTCAAACTTAGGAGGGAATGTGGTAAGAAACACTATTACACGTCAACCCATATGTACACACACTTGTGTGTGCCTACACCTGAAAAGCAGATTTCACAAACCATACTTGCCATAATCACTAACAAGGATATATCCTATTTTATTCTAGTTCAGTTTTTTAAAATGCTGGTCACAATCCACTAGATTATTTCACAATCTCCCAACAGGCCACAACCTACAGTCTGAAAAGCCCTCGCAATACAGTGAGAAAGCAGGTGAGAAAAAAATCTACAAGTACGGCAGTGAATCCTCAGGTGCCTGAGGAGACTGTGACAAAAGTCCCACAGCATTTGCCTGTACTGCCCGCACCACAGCGTTCGCCTGTAACGCCCTTAATGCCCGCGCCACGGCGTCCGCCTGTAACGCCCTTAATGCCCGCGCCACGGCGTCCGCCTGTAACGCCCTTAATGCCC
>NW_004443981.1:9221371-9249400 GCF_000243295.1 Trichechus manatus latirostris
CGCCACGGCGTCCGCCTGTAACGCCCTTAATGCCCGCACCACGGCGTTCGCCTGTAATGCCTGTGCCAGAGCATTCACCTGTGATGCCCACACCACACATTCACCCGTAACACCCTTAACGCCCGTGCCAGGCATTCACCTGCAATTCCCTTAACGCCCGTGCCACAGCATTCACCTGGAACACCATTGCCACCATGTCCACCTGTGATGCCCACGCCACACATTAACCTGTAACACACTCAATGCCCATGCCAGGCATTCACCTGTAATGCCCTAAACACCCGCACCACAGCATTCACCTGTAACACCCTCACCATGGTGTTCACCTGTAACACCCTCACCGTGGTGTCCACCTGTGATGCCCACGCCACACATTCACCTGTAATGCCCTTAACATCCATGCCAGGCATTCACCTGTAATGCCCTTAATGCCCACACCAGGTGTTCACTTGTAATACCTACGCCACGGCATTCATCTGTGACGTCCACGCCACAGAATTCCCATCTGCGCCACGGCATTCGCCCGTGACACCCGCGCCACCGTGTTCACCTGTGATGCCTATGCCAGTCAACAGGAAGTGCCTGCTGAGTAAGTGCACACTTTCAAGCCCACCTCTGACCTTTTCAGAATCTCTTTCTGGAAAATAATCCATTCCCAAGACCACTCTCCACATGGTCTGAAAAGACCCGGGGTGAGAGGAGTTCGAGGCCAGCTCTTACAAAGCTTCATTCCTCACAAGATTCTGAGGAAGGGCATTTTGCTGTTCTGGAACAAAGCTCCCACATACCCACAGACGTTTGTATCTACACATCACTGTGCGGTCTCCTCCTGGAAGACTACCCACCCGCTGAGTAGAGTATCAGGACTCAACTCCTATGTGCCGCCTCTAACTCAAGCTCTCCTGGGGCCACAGGGGTCTGACCACCAACCGCAGGTGGCAGGTGATGGCCCCAGGGCATCTCAGGACAAAACTGCTGTGGGAAAGAACTAATTTCTGATGTGTTCTGTCTAAAGAACAACCCAGCCTAAAGATGGGCCCTTTCCACATGAGACACAATTCACTAAGGCGGGAAGCACCCTGGATGTGTGGCATTCTGTTTTATTTTAAAACGAATGTGTTTACTAAGGAATGTGAAACTTGCAAGGTCTCATGGGCAAAATATGCCTCACTTTCCTAGGACTTTACTCAGCAAAAATGAGTTTCTGACCCAAAAGATAATGTCTCAAATACCCATCAACAAGTGATCAACTCCCACTAACCCAGAAGGGGGGGATGTAGCACCACAACGTTCTGTTTTGTTTTTCCTAAAGTTACAACCCACTCATTCCCATCTGTCAAAGATGGACAGAATTCCCAGGCTGGATTCTCACATCCATACAAGGCAGACACAATGTATGCCAACCCATCTGATGAAAATCTTAGTCGTATCTCCAAAAACACAGGCAATTTTTTCTACAACTGATGAAGCAGTTGAGAATGAGCAGAGCACCCCACATGGATGAGCACACGACGTGCCACACTAACTCTCATGTCTTTTCTTCTTCGGGGACCGTTTTAACCAGAGCAAGGCTCCTGGGTGCCTAGGGCCTGCTCCTGCTCGTCTCGTCTGTGAGGCAGACATCTCACACACGGACATGTCTACCTGGCAGGTGTATCTCCAGGATGCACAGTGCCCATCTACGCAGCAGATGGAAACAAGACCCCTGGCTCTCCTGAGACCCTCCTCACCGAGGATATTCTCTCACCCAGCCCGCCCTTCCGGTGTGGGCACTCTACATTTCCCTTTGATTTACACTTCCCTGAAATACAAGATGGGTGCTTTTCAATCAAGATTTTACAATACAGTTTACTAGTTTAACCATGAATGTTATGATCAATCTTTCTGAGCCAACTCAGATATTCTACTGCAGATGAACAAAATAAACTAAGAAAGTCCAGCTTAATAACTCTATAATAAGAAACAAACTTCCACGTTGGGACATGTAAGCATCTCCATCCTGGCCCAGTCCTCCTGTGGGCCCAGTAAGGGGACAGACATTCTCATGAACACAAACCAGCACACACAGAGCCGAGCTGGCCCCGACGCCCACGTGGGGACCACACACTGATGGACAACACCAGAAAAAGATGAATGCTTGAGCAGTACCCAAGGGGGCCAACCTTTCCAACATCACGAAGTCACTGAATTCCAAAGTTCTCCTGCCCACACTCTATTTCCACCATGACTTGGCTGGTGAGAGTTTAAATACGTGCGGTATTCATAGCGTGAGAACCCAGTGCAGACGTGTGTAACACAGACTACCCTCATATACTGGTATGTCCTGGGGTATCCAATGACGCCAGTCATTCACTTTGAATGGGAAAAAACCCACAAAGCAGGAAGTAAGATGAACATAACCCATCGGACAAAAAGCCGGAAGAGATGACCATGGGGCCTTGGCCCTGAAGGATGACTGGGGCAGCTCTGCCCACAGTCGCCCACTGTGCACTGGATGGCCGGACCTCAACCTGCTAACTAGCATATAACTAGTAGGGCTGTAAGCAAGCTAATTCTTAAAATGGAAGGAAGGTTCTTTTAAAGGAGAAACACAGCACCGATGAGGGACAGAAAGCCCTGAGACTTATGCCTATGATTTTAAGGCAAAAACAAGATGTTCTTCAAAAAGAGGGAAAAAAGCTTATAGGTAAACCATCACTGAACTCAGAGCTAGTCCTGAGACTCGTACTGGCAGAAAATCTCGACGATGCGTCTAACACGAGGTCCATTTTACTGTCAAAAAACATGCTTCTTTCACTCTGCTCGTGTACGCATATACAACATACCAATGTTTTTATTCCTTCTCAACTTAAGTTTAAGCATTTATACTAAGAAACTATTTCATGTCAGATTTAACAAAAATCTTTTGATTAAATACTTTGATTTAGACACCTACAAGGTCAGCCTCTTTCAAGTGCATTTAAATTGTGAATTGCCTGGATTTAAAACTCCAAACAAGACCTTCAAAATTTTTGCACATCTTTTGAAAACTCCAATGTTCACTCCACCGGAGGCCCAGGCACATCTCAGTGCCCCTCGACCCTCACCAGCACTGGGTCTGCCATGCTGCAACTTCTCAATACTTGTTTGTTGAATAGTAAATTCTTTTTATTTCTATAAATAAACCACAATAGGAGATTCTGTAACGACTGCTCCTTCTCTATCAATTCTTAGAGGTTTTCAACCTTTGCTCATGAAAAGCAGACCCCACTGAGCTGGAACATCACAGAATCAACTCCACTGGAAAGCAGCACTATCATGGGAAGGGGCCTGCTGCGGACTTCACAGCCCCCACAGTTAGGATCTCTGCAGAAACAAGCCTGAGGACAGGAAGTCTGTCTGGAAAGTGGTTCTGCTCAGCGCACCACACTTTCACAGAGTGGCAGCCCAGAAAAACAACACCAGAAACTAGTGACAGGAAATGCTTTTGCTATTTGTCTATTACAAAAGACAAAGAACTGAAAGGCATTTAACACTGGTCATCTTCTAGATAAGAGCTCGGCAGACTTTTTTTGCAGCGAGCCAGACAGTAAATATTATGGGCTGGGCAGGTCATCAGGTCTGGGTGGCAACTACTCCACTCTGCCGCTGCAGTGCAAAAGCGGCCACAGACGGAGAGGGAGTGAATGAGTGTGGCTGGGTTCCAGAGGAACTCTACTCACAGAAGCAAATGGGCCAGGCAGGCAGGGCTGGGGCAGGGCTGTGTGCCAGCAAAACTCTATTCACAAAACAGACCGGGCTTAAGTTTGATAGTCCTGTTCTAGATCAATGCTCAGATGACCACACCATGAAGAAAAAGTTCTGTATACTTGCTTGGCAATTAAAACAAAAAAAGAACACGTAGATAAAAACAAAACACCTTCATTTGTAAGCTCAAAATCACACAAAGGGAATTTACTTTTTGGCAATCTTTTGATGCCGTTTCTTTTATCTAAAAACCATAACTATAAAAAAGCTTTTCCTCTTTAAATAATCTGAAATCATTATTTTATATATAATTTTGGCATATATATATATATATATATAATTTTGGTACATATATACAGAAAGGTTGGTGGTTTGAGTCCACCCAGAGGCACACTGAAGAAAGGCCTGGTGATCTACTTTTGAAAAATCAGCTACTGAAAATCCCAGGGAGCACAGTTTTACTCTGACACCCATGAAGTCACCATGAGTCGGAGTCCATGGCAACTGGTCGTGTGTGTGTGTGTGTGCACGCACAGAGAGAGAGGAGAGAGAGAAGGGATGTGTACCTTCTTCTCCAGAGAATTGCTCCACTCCTTCAGTAAGTTCACGTGCTGCACTGCGGAGCTGGCCTCGTGTGCCTTAATCTGCTGGTTTGTGCCCTGTGAGAACAAAGAAGCAAAGCATTAAGCCAATTCACTCCACTAAAAAGTACAGGAAGACTAACAATGACTCTAACACCACCTACACCCATGAAGGGGACACTTATTCTCAGTTAGCAGCTACCTTGTCTACTGCACGCAGGTGAGCAGGCAGAGGGCACGCAGCAGCGTGAGGGAGGGGGAGCGCTCTGCAGGTCAGCCGCTGTAACCCTCAGCCCGCACGCTGGTAGTGCCTTCTACCAACTAACAGCTCACGCTTGGAAAATCAAGGAAGTACAGTTTAAACTCCTATCACTTTTGTTCCTTTAATATTATTTTTTTCATTAAAATTTTAAACGGAAAATGTTTAGATATCATAGTTACACCTAGATACTGTTACAAAAGCAAAATGCAATCAAATCAGGATTTAAGGTAATTTACTAGAATATTAATTTGTTAGCTCAAACACACTATCAGAAGATGTACCGCTCCTCACTCTTCTACTTCGAAAGTTACATACAGGACACAGAAAATCTACAGAGTACATAAGATGTAGACCATTTTTAGTGTTAGTAATAACCACATGAAATAGTAGTTCATATGTTTGAGGAAACAATTGGTATGAAAATATGATTTGTTTTGGAAGTGGAAAATTCAGAAGCCACAGAAAACATTTTAATGATCTCCAAAACATATACTCTGTACATGGACTATTCATATATATATATATATGTTGATATAAGTGTGGCCATATATAAACATATATATACACACACAAAGAGAATGAATGGTGCTACATCAGACGTTAACAGTGGTGAAGGCCCAGTCTCGTTACAGACTAAAGCAAAAGGGAAAGCTACTGTCACTCTTAAGCTTTTTACTTTCTAAGAAAATACTAAGATGCCAACAGCTTTATATTGATTTCATAGTAATGGATTGGTGATACGTAAAATTAGATATAAAATACTTTACTTGTAATATATATTTCCCTTGGATAATTTAAAATTAAGATATACATTTAAATGAAAACTCAGTTCAAATTCTCTAGCAATCTCAGACGTGTAAAAAGAAAAATGAACCAACGAAACAACCAGAGACAGGTTTCTCAGGCTACATGTGTGGCAGGAGCCAACATCCCTCCCTGCCCACGTCCCGGGAGAGGCGGCTGGTCTGGCCCGTCATCACAGGCGCGTCCACAAAATGCACTTAGCACACACATGTATGGGACCCTGGCGGGTGTGTCATGATGCACCCACTGCTGAGCTGTGTCCGGCTTGGTGTTTACTTCTATTCAAATAACATAAATTTTCTGTAACGATTTTTCTAGAATCCCCCAAACTGTCATTGCTGGTTTTATGGGGAGCTCTTCTGAAATAAGCAAGCTGACCTGCCCCTCGGCAGAGGGGTCCACCTGCAGATTCAGAACATCATATGCACAGGAAGCAAGCGCCCACACTGCTGCACATGGCACTCGTCACCCGTGCAGCGGGCGTCCCCGTCTCAGGACAAAGACTGGAAGAGTCTAGAACCTGCATGTTAACATGCTAATATGATAACTTTCTCTCATTGCAGAATGCCAGTGACCGGAAGGACAAATGTCGGATACTGACCTGAAAAACGCAGCCATAACGCTTAAAACTACAGGTGCTGGGGGCATTGACACACTCTGACAAGTGTGCACTCAACTGCAACGGGAAAGAGACGTGAGTTGTGGCACGAACGTTTGCACGAACATGTTCAAACATATTAAGGGCACAGATCGCATCAGGGCTGCACTATTCAGACGGGTGCTAACCAGCTACAGGTGTGCATATATTACCTGCTTCCTAGACTCGCAGGCAGTAAACATACATTACAGCCACGTGTATACACATGTACACACTGTATACAGAAATACATTTACTAGAACATTTCTCAAACTTTGCTGTTTCTTTAGAACAAACTGTTCAAAATGTGACATGCTGTCTACAGTGCCAAAATTTAAAAAGAAAAAAAAAAAGCAAACTGAAATGCACATTTATAGACTATAAACAAAAATCGCATGAAAACACAAAAAATACCAAGCATTCAGGATGCAGCTGGGTCAGACACCTAATATACATAAACAATATATTTCAAAGCAAGCTTACACAAGGTACCATCACTCTCAGTACTCGAGACGGCTGGGAAGGAGGTCTTCCTTCTTCTGAGAACACTTTCCCCTCTGCTTGCCATAGACTCGTTTAGACTTTAAAGACCTCTAAGTTCCTTCTAATGATAAGAACTTTTAGGCTGCACCTCTAATTGATGAGGGGAAATCAGGAGGAATTGGGAAAAGAAAACCTGTCTTTCAAGGAAAGCCCTCACTCAGTTTGAATGTTGGTGGGTCAGCAAGGAAACCACTTACAATGCTCCTTGCGGGCAAAGGGGGTTGGAAGGACATTTTAAATACACAGCTTATGCAGAAACCCAAAAAACCAAACCCGTTGCCGTCGAGTTGATTCCGACTCATCGCGACCCTACAGGGCAGAGCTGGACTGCCCCATAGGGTTTCCGAGGAGTGGCTGGTGGATCTGAACTGCCAACCTCTCAGTTAGCAGCTGAGCTCTCAATCACTGCGCCACCAGGGCTCCAGTTTCTGCACTAGGCTGATGCAATTTAAGGGGAGTTCCTTCCCTTATTGAAGAAATTCTCATTAGGAACCTCTAGGGAGAGACCTTCTTTATACACACCCCTAAGGCCCCAAGCTGGGAAGCGCGCTGTAGCCCCCGGGGTGTGTTTTTCTGAGCATGAGGTGTGCATGGACCAGAGTGGCCACTCAGGAGGGTGCTGCTAGTTTCCACAGAGTCTCCTAGGTCTACAGGACAGGGGCAGTCCTGTCCCAGTCAGTATGTGGCACAGGGGGAAGAAGCACTGTGCCCACCTCACACCCTGTTTCCACAGCTGAGGGTGGGTGGGGGGAAGAGACCGTGGCAACAGCCTGGAGGCGTCACCCATCTGGCCAAGGCTGAGGACAGCCTTCTGGGAAGGCCTCTGAGCAGGCAGAGCCAGAACAGCTGAGGATCTAGCAGCCTCAGGGGCACCAGGTACACATAGAGGAAGGCCCAAAGGCTGGTCTCAAGTGGCCGCAGGTAACGCGTATAACCAGGGACCTAGTAGCTAGCACGTCTAATGTTAAAATCAGGGACAGGCTGAGTTTGACAAACGTTATTTTCAGTGTACTACTTTAAACTTGGGGCCCTGGTGGCACAGTGGTTAAGAACTTGGCTGCTAATCAAAAAGTCAGCAGTTCGAATCCACCAGATGCTCCTTGGAAACTCTATGGGGCAGAGTTCTCTGTCCTATAGGGTCGCAATGAGCCTGAATCAACTCAACGGCAATGGGTTTGGTTTTTTTGGGGTACTTGAAGTTCAGGGTTGTACTTTTTCCTAAATTGGCTTTATTATACTATTACCCTCAGAGTCCTATGACATTTATAGGGGCTTCTGAATAGAGGCAAGAATAAACTACAGCCCCACAGCACCTTCTGCCAAAAACCCAAGATAAATGTAGATTTAAAGATTCTTTTTGATAAAAATAACTTGAGACAATGGAGGCAGCGTTTGTCCCTGACCCATATAACCCCGATTAAGTAAAAATGAGGAACGTGTCTAAAATGCTGGAACTATCTCAGCAGCACAGTCTCTTTATACGTGAACCGACAGAGGGACTTTTCACAGCTGTGGTTTAAAGTCCAGGTGGATGGTGCTGGGGGACGGAGGCCGCCATGACAGGAGGACCCACCTCACCTATCGGAGCCAGCATCTGGGAGGGCTCCCTGTCTGTGCCCTGGCCCTATGCCACACAGGCCCTCTCACTCAGCTGGGGACAGGAGACTGGACTGCCCCGTTCCCCAATATTAGGTGCAATTTCAGGCCCGCTGGAAAAGACGGGGGCTCCTCAGACCAGAGCACCCAGAGCTAAGTGACTGCCTGGAGACCTGGGGCACCATACACCACTGTGCCCAAGAAGGTCACGTGACTCCTGTCATGGCAACCAAAAGGGATGTCTGCACGTGATGCCAGGTCAGGATCGGGGACAAAAAGACTCCATGGAGTTTTTCCACCTGAATATGTCCTGATCACATGAAGTTAATGCAGAGTCAACCCGTCTCCAGAAGTGCAAAGGGAGGCGTGAGAGTCAGCCTGGGGCAGAGCCTCAGCCTAGGGCTCCCTGCCCCCTGCGCACACCCTGACTGGTCTGGAGTGTCTCTAAGTGAGCTTATTTTCTTGAGATAACCTTGTAATAATCCCATATTTTATAGACTTAAATAGCTTTTCTTAACTTTGATGTAAAAAAATGCCACCTTTGCTCTCACCGTGGATAATGTATTTTCTTTATTCTTGGAAATATTTTTTGCTTTGAATTTACCACTTTGTAGCTTTTAACTGCTTGCTTCTGAAACTTCTGACTTGCAAAAGATAGCATGAGGTTTTCCTTTTCTGCTACACACACTACTGTAATGATCTGTAACTACGTCAGACTTCAGCAATGGGGGAGTGGACTCTCGGGCATGCTCATCTCAAAGCCCTCACGCCCTGGAGTGGCCCGGCATCTGCGGCTCTTACCTCGCTCCTCAGAAGCGTCTGGACGCTGCACTTATGGGGGCAGGAGACCACCACGCAGGGGCATTCAGTGTCCTCATGTTTCTGTGGAGGAGGGAAGGGGTGGTGTTAACGTGCAAACACACTCAGACCTCTTTAAGCTCCCCCAACACGAACCCAAAGCAAGCGCTCTGTGCACTGTTGTCGTCCCTCCAAGGAGTAGCTACCAAAACCACAATCTTGAATGTTGCGTTTCCACCCGCTTTGCTTTTCAAAAAAGAATAGTTTCATTACACATAGATGGTGCCAAAGAAAATATTTTGTTTTGAATCCTGTTGAAATGGAATTCTGCTACGTGGTCTTCTGTGCCCTGGCTCGTTATTATGCTTTTCATAGTGACCTGCGGGTTGCATATAGTGACAGCGCCTTCATTTTCACTGATGTATAATACGTTTCACAGCTGTACGGTGAGGTACTGTCACTGCTGGATCACAGTCCACTGAGTGACCCCACCACAGCTTATCTGTCATCTGCCTGCAGTGGACATTTGGGATGTTTCTACATTCTGCTGTTCTGCTTGAACACATCGCCTGGCAGGTATGTGCAACAGTTTCTCTTACACATCTAGGAGAGGAGCTGCTAATGAATGGAGCATGTCAAGGTTCAACTTAATGAAATCTTGCCCAGACTGTTCTCCTATATATACACTCCCACCACAATGTACGCATTTTCCCGTAAAACGGTCTTTGCAATTCCGATTTTTCGCAAATCAATACAACTGTTTAAAGACACCAATATTTGACAATTTCTAGACTAAATGCAGAAGGGACTTTTTTTCCCTAACATGCTGACCTATTGATTAAAAAAAAATACTTGGAAAAGCTGACAGAATGTTCACATCACAGCTTAAATACAGAAAGGCAATCCTCACGTGAACCACAATGGGCCAGAGTGTCAATGCTTTATCGACGTCCACTGTATTGATGATCTGATAGATCTGACATGCCACAAAACGTAGAAAATGCAGGCAAATAAGCATGTCTTGGGGTGTCAGGAGGGTCTGCTGCTTCTTGTACCCCATATTCATGCTATCAGCAAATCCAACTGGCTCTACTGTCACAACTCCAGGTATAATCGCTCCTCATCCCCCTTCCAGCATCAGGCCTGGCTTTCATCCCCCCGAGTCCACCTACCACCCTGCCAGGGTGATATACCCCCTTGCTCAGAGCCATGCAGTGTCCCTGCCCTCTGACCGGGCCACCCCACACTGTCACAGGCACCTCACCTCTGCTCAGTGCACGGAGCCCCATCGCCACTCCTGAGGTGCACCCTCAAACCCGTGTTCCTCTGGGAGCTGCGCTCACATGTTCCCCTCTGCATGGAGGGCTCTTCCCAGAGATGCTCAGGCATCAACCCTGATGGCCCCAGAGAGGCCCCCTGATTACCCCCTGGACCTCCCAATGCAGGTTCGTTTTTCTTCATAGCATTTTGCATCACCTGACATTATGTATTTGTAATTTCTTCTACTAAGAAGTAAAGCTGAGTGATCTGTTTTGCTTAAAAACAATTCCCTCTCTTTCTGTAACAGAGGTCTTTAGCAGCAGGTAAATGCTAAGTGCTAATTACTCTTCCCACCAGCAGCCAAGTATCACCGCCAAAGTCTGGCTCCTAGGACAGAGTCTGGCACACAGTAGCTACTCCATAAATATCTGCTCAATGACCCACTGCCGCCGAGTCGATTCTGACCCATAGTGACCCTACAGGACAGAGTAGAGCTGCCACATAGCGTTTCTAAGGAGCGGCTGGTGGATTTGAACTGCCAACCTGCTGGTTAGCAGCCAAACGCTTAAACCCTCACACCAGTGCAGCTGATTGTTTGTGACGTTCGTCCCTCATTCCCAACGGCTGCCCCTTTTGCTTTAATGTGCACAGAAGTGCCCTGATTCTAACATAAGCACAATATACAACTGCACCAAAATAACCCAGGTTTTGAAAACATTTTAAACTTCCATCTCTCTCCACGGTAGACAGCTGCACTTCACTAGTGCAGGTAAACCATCCCCCTGAACGCGCTGGTGGTCACAGAGCTGGAATGGACCAAGCGTCCACTGGAATTTTCAGGCCATTCTCTGGGACAAGTTGCAATTCTACATTTTTTGAGTAATTAGTCTTCATTTCTTTGACATCCCCAAATTATATTCATTCAAGGCAATGGAAATGTTAATTACCTAAATCAAAATAGTCAAAACAAATAAAGCTTAACTCGGAAATGAAGTCAGATGAAAATCGCTATTTACTCCCCTCTTCTCTCTTTGTTCCTGTTAGAATAGTCACTGAAAAAGCTATTCTGTGGAGAAATCACATCTGAATGAGGTGGGGGAGAGATGGAACGGAAAATACTGCACCTGCAAGGTGATCATTGGAACCTGGCTTTTACAGTGGCTGCACGTGGCCTCACGGTATTTACAGGCCTTTTCCACGTGGTCACGGAGGTCTTTTCTCAATACTTTTTCTTTGCAGTCAGCACGGACGCATGGAAGTTCTTCAAATTGGCAATCATTTTTTAAATGCACCTGTAAGACAGACAATTCACAGTACTTACTCGGTAAAACTTCAATCTGAAATATCCCAGTCTAACCTCCAGGCAATTAAATCCGACAGAAGCATTTCCAATCTGCCGCTGTATGAGTTTTCCAAGGCGAAGATGGACAAATGCATTAAGAGACACAGAATCTCATATTCTATTTAGCAATTACTCAAGCTCTATTGCTTTTGAAGAAGCAAATCAACTCTTTCTCCTGGGTACGTAGATAGACCAATGTCTGCTAAGAGCTTTATGTTATTCCAACTCAAATATCCTTCCAGGATAAAATATGATACTAATCAAAAAACATAAGAAGCTATGCAGAATTTCATAGAAAAAAAAAAGAACAAGCCTTTAATGGGCCTTTTGAAATCAAAACTCAATTCAGATTTCTTACTATTCTAAATAGGGTGGGGTGTTTAAAACCAGGTGACATGTCTGTCAATGATGTCTACGGTGAAATGAGTTCCTTTATGTGGCCTTTTGCCTTGGTTCTGTGGAAAAACAGCTTGGGAGATTTTTTCCCCCTAAGCCCTTAAGAGTTACCTTTGCCCTACTATTTGAAGAAGCAATTTGGGGACGGGGTTCCCAGGTTGTTTTCTACCTCAGAGAGTTTGTTACAGAGAATTTCCTGGTTTGACTGATATTTCCTGGGTAAGCTGTAAACAACTTGATACTTCTTGTCTGGCCCTTGGCTGCAGTCTGCCCTGTGATTGGTCTATTTCATGTACCTCCCGAGGACTAGTCGTTTTGCTATGCAAATAGTGGCTTGAAAATCCATCCAATAGGAATGAGAGACTTGTGGTCCACTGAGAGGATTGGTCAGTTCCTGGTCCTGCTGGGAGGGCTATGACTTGAAATTGACAAGGCGTTTGCGCCTCTGTAAGTGGCCAACCCCACAGAGGATTTTCAGAGAAGAGAAAAAAGAGACAAGGAAACTTCCAAAAGAGCTATAACGTGGGTTAAGGGCTACAACACTGAAGGTGGCGAGAGGCCCAGGAGGGGCTCCGCAGCAGAGCTGGTGGTGGTGGCAGAGAGCCGCTGCTACACTGGCTATGCACAGCCAGGTGGCAGTGAAGGGGCGGAAGGCAGGGAGGCATGCATGGCCAAGAGGGGGTGTGTACGGCTGAGAGGGGCCTGCTTACACAGCCCAGAGCAGCTGAGAGAGCTGTCCTGGCTGGAAGCTCTCCTGCACTAAAGAAGGGAGGGGTGTGCTCTCACCTCGAGGCGGCCTTCTAAACCTCGCCTATGTGCTTCCTAATCCTGATCCCTAGTTGCAGCCTCATTCTTCCTTAAAATAAGACACTTAACTGTAAGTACAGTTCATGAGTTCTGTGGGGCCACTGCAATTATCGAACCTGGCAGAGAAGTAGAGAGTGCCATGGGGGGAATGGCTAGTGTCAGAAATGGTGAAGAAATTGGAGAGTGGAGGTATGTCTGACCTCTACTTCACAGGAACCAACTTTGTGCTGATCCTGATTATTAACTCTCACGAACTGAGGCAATTCTTTATGATGACAGATTACAATGTCATAAAAGTAACATTTTATATTCCACTAATTCTGACTGGTTTCATATCTGGTGGTGTTTTGAAGGATTAATGTACATGTGGTCTTAGATGCCACATTAAACCGACACAGCGGGCCATTGGCTGAACGAGGCAGGGACCCATGTTTTTCCATATAAACCCGCAGCGTCACCTACCAGCAGATGCCCCAGCGTTAGCTGCTCTGCACAGCCCCGGCTTTCATTCCGACAATAGATCTGAAGAGCCAGGATCTCTCTCTTGCAGCAATTATCCTTAAACACCTGAAATGGAATGACAGTTATTTTAGAGGATTAATATTTCTTAATCTCCACATGCTGTTACTTTGGACAAGGTAAAACCACTTTAAAAAAATCAGGAGAGCAGCTCTTGAGCAGACCTCAGGAAGTCCCGAGGACTGCCTTAATTGCTACAAGAAGGATGAAGGCGCTGCCTCCCTAAGAGGTACAATTTAAACAATATAACCTGAACTACCACCTTTCATTAGATGAGCCAGAAGAAAATGAGTTAAACTGAATAATTGAAGACCATTCTGGAGAGTCAAACACTTTAGATTAACTCTGGCATAATCTCAAGACAAGGCATAGCAGGACCGAGGCCTCGAGGGCGGGGCCCACAGGTTCACAGGTGCTGGCATGGTGCAGGGGCCACAGATGTGAGGGAAGAGCACCTCCTTACCAAGGACGGGAAAGAGCCTGCTGCAACCCATCCTCCTTTATAGAGTACTTGCCAGAGAAACACAGACACTACTGGGAAGGACCCTATTTTATGAATGGTTTGTAAAATATTTATTTTAATTCATTCTGCTAAGGTGATATTGCTTATTGCTCCTTTTTTTTTTTTTTTTTTTTTTGCCAAAAAGGGTGGCGGGGTCCCATTAAAAGAAGAACAAAACTCTGGGGTTAATCTGATAATAAAAATGCTCCACTTTAAAACTGAACACCTTCCTGCCTTTATTTTATTTTCCCTTAGAAAACATATTTGCTACTTGTACTAGGAAATACTCTTACTCTTTCTAACAACACCTCTTAGTCCTCAGGCATTTCGAAGAAACTCCCACCTGTTAACACTTTATGACAGAGGGAAAAATAGACAGGGATCGTAACAGTCCTTTCTCAACTCCACAGGCAAAAAAATTGAATCAGAGGCTGTCAAGAGTTAAGAATAAACTAATTTGGAGTCAAATCTAATCCTTCATAAACATGACTTTTTTTAAAGGTCATTTTAAGGTACCAGAGTCAACAAAACGATATTTGTAACCAGCAAGAAATATGCTTCCTTTTCACGCCCTTATGTTCTTTAAGTCATTTGTATTTAACCTTATGGATAAAAAACACTGGATAAGAACACCAGAATCATACGTACAGCATTTCAGAGCAGAAAAGGACCTTGGAATACTGGCTCTGTTTTATAAGTGAGGGGCCTAGGCCCCCACACGGCCCCTTTCACTCGGTGGCCTAGGAACGGTACAGCCACACTTTCCCAGAAGGATCCAGGCTTCCACCGATCTCATTTACGATCCCTCAACAAAACTAGAAAATACTCTTCAGCTGTCAGTGCCACTGAAGAAGAGGGAGTACTTCTGAGTGACAAAATACAGACACTAAACAAAAGCATCTCAGTCTGTTGTTTCAACTCTCTCTCAACCACACTTGTTGAGATACTAAGCAGCAGAGGTGAGTGACTTGTTTTCTGAAAAATAATTCCCTCTCTGTTCGTAATGGAAATCTTTATCAGCAGGTAAACGCTAAAGAAGAAAAGGTTTGTGGACAGCTGACCAATTCTGACCTAAGCTGTCAGACCAGATGCCTTCGCCTCATCCCACTCACCTGGTCTGTCCTGACGGACAAAGCCCGTCTGCAGAGTGCTTTACACAGGAAAAGGCTGAGAGCAAGCATTTTACTGCAAAGTGTAATGACCTACATTTAAAAACTGTTAGGGTCATTAATCAAAATATCAGAAGCACATGTTTTTATTGACATTTTACGTACTTTAAGAATGAGTCGTTTCAAACTCAATGTGTGCATGGCAGGATTTAGCAGCACCCGAGGACCACCTGTCAGAGGTTGGGGCCCCAGGTGGGAAGCTGGGTGGGCAAACCAGAAAGGTCATTCCCACCCTGAGAGTCTGCAATCACACCCAAGAGCCTGAGCCAGTGTGCGTGTACATGCACGTGTGCATATATGCATGTGTGACATACCTGTGTTTGTGTGTATATACATGTGCACATCATGCACGTGTGTATATATGTGTACCCATGTGTGCATGCACGTGTGTGTGTATATGTATGTGCACACCATCTGTGTATATATGTGTATGTGGACCTGTGTGTGCATGCTCATATGCGTGTGTGTATATATATGTATGATGTACCTGTGTTTGCATTGTGTATGTATGTGGACCCGTGTGTGCGTGTACGTGTGTGCCTACCCGTGCTGTGTGTGTGTGTGCACGTAAAAGGAGGAAATTTCACACATCTAATGATTTGAGATACTGCAGTGGGGGGCAGAGAAAGAGCAAATTCAAATGAATACCTCACGTTTGACAGCAGAACTTAGAATAATATTCAAAAACAAGCAATCTAGGATAAAGACCCCGGGTAACAGCAGTGGCTCTGACAACAGGGGCACTGCCAGGGCCAGGCGTGAACCCAGCACTCCCGTGACACCGACTCCTCCACCCTCTCACGGCCCTGCAGAGCGGTAAGGGGTGTTATCATTACAGCTGAGGACACAGGCTCAAAGGGTCAGAGCGCCAGGGGACAGAACACAGACTGTGAGAATATTACCCAGCTTAAAACACACAACAAAATAATTTCTTAAAGATCAGAGTACCTTATCTTTAATGATGCTTTCTTGACACGCAGTACACTTTGGACTGGCAGAGCTGAGGGAAAAATACAATGAACTTGTTAGAGCATGAGCCCATCTCTCATTTGAACTCAGCAGATACATCGAACTGTTCAGCTTAAGTTCATGGTCACGTTTGTTAGGTGAAGCTTACAGCAGCAGCCAGGGCTTCAGCAGGCCATGGTGAATCTGCTGTAAATATGAAGCCCCAGGAGAAAAGGGCCAAATTAACAACGACAAAAAAGGTAACTTTTCAAAAGGAAGTTTGTAAGCAGTACAGTTTAGTTCAGTCTCACTTGGAAAGCCCCTTCAATTAAAATAAAAGTGAAATTTTATTCCAGAAACCAAATCGAGCTCTCCATGGATAGGCTCTTACGTATCAGCATTCTTAGATCACTGGGAGAGTCCTGAGTGATCTTGCTTTTTAAAAATAGCCAATACTTTACCCACAAGCTATTTTTCTGCGCTGTATATTTAAATGCTAATGCAACTCCAGACTATAAACAATATGAGAATTTTAAACTGACCCTGTTTAAAGAGACCACTAGTCTCCTGTATCGTTCTTGTCCCCAAACTCAGGGCATGACCTGCCCCTCCCCTCAAGCTGCCCCTGTCTGGCCTTGGTTCTCACCCCATCCCACCCTGCGCCTGGAATCCACCTCCTAGAGATTAGAATTAAAAATGGGATGTGAGCCCTTGCTACCTCCGTGATCCAGCCTAAGAATGCCAGGGGGCCAAGTGGGGCACAGGCAGCCGAACCCTAAGCAGCTGAGGGCGGCACGTGTATATGGGGGGCTGTGGACAGACTGGGCCAGCTCCACAAGACCTGGAAGCCAGCCAGGGGCGTCGACGGCTGAGGGGCTGGGAAATTAACTTATTTTAAAATAAAACCTCATTTATTTAGACTCTACTGGCATGGAACTGGGAGCCCTGGTGGCACAGTGGTTAAGAGCTCAGCTGCTAGCCAAAAGGTCGGCAGTTTGAATCTTACCAGCTGCTCCTTGGGAACCTTATGGGGCAATTCTACTCTGTCCTGTAGGGTCGTTACGAGTTGGAATTGACTTAATGGCAACGGGTTTGGTTTTGGTTTTTTAGTATGGAATTGAGTGCCTGGGTGGTGCAAATGATTAACATGCTTGGCTACTAACCAAAAGGTTAGAAGTTCAAGTCCACCCAGAGGCACCTTGGAAGAAAGGCATGGTGATCCTACTTTCAAAAAATAAGCCATTGAAACCCTGTGGAGCCCAGTTCTACTCTGATGCTATGTGTCAGAGTCGACTCCCTGGCAATGGTCGGTTGTTGGTAGTATGAAACTCATGTTAATTAAAAAAAAAAATCCTGTAAATCTTTTACATCCTTAGACATACGGGCTGAGCAACACCTGAGCGGGGTCCCTGACACTTGCAGGACAGGGGCAGATGAGGAAGTGGGAAGCGGAGGAGGGCCAGGAGCAGGTGGAGGGCCTGGGGGCTGGAGGAGGTGCACCCAACCGCCCCCCTCCGGCCTCCTTCCTCCTCCCCCTTGCGCACTCCTCCCCCCACAGAAGCCCCCCATAAACTCACACATGGGCTTCCACTGAGTTCTCCTAAACAGTTCACAAGTTGAGCTCTGAACATTTTATTCACAGACTTCAGAGCTTTCAATCTTTAGTGTTTTTTAGAGAAATAAGCGAGCAAAGAGGTGGGCGAGAGAGACAGGGATGCGGGGCACGGCCGCCGGGGGCCCACCTCAGCAGGGCAGCCATGCAGGTCTCACAGAACCGGTGTCCACACTCCGTCTGCCTCGGGTTGCACAGGACAAGGCGGCACTTCTCACACTTGTACTTGTCCTCCACGGTCTTCACAAACTTTTCCTTGTAACCCCCTTGCTCGGGGACGAACACGGCTGCCCCGGCACTGCGGTCGGAAATCAGCTTCAGCGGGGGATTGGTCTGCAGGGAGCCCAGGGAGTCCATCTTTTTACTGGACTCCATTCTGGGAAAGCGAACTTCTGCAGGAAGAAACATAACAAGTGAGTAAGGTGCCACCAGGTCACCCGCCCGAGACAAATGCTTTCCTCCAGTTACACGGCGCACCTGAGACTACCTCCCGACTTTAACACGTAAACAGGAGCAAGGTGTGCTCAGCTAGGCTTCACTCCTTTCTCTTTATCCAAACACTACTGCCAACTTGACAATTTAAGGAAACTTCTAAAAGGTACATTGTAAACCGTTTTCAAGATTCCCTAGAATGCAGGGTAACTCTGCTGCCTGCCGTCACGTCATCACTTCCCCTACTGTGGCCAGAGCAATGGCTGTCCTCAGCCAGCTCCACTTCCTTGTCAGCCTCATCACGGGACTCGGGGCACAGCGGCACACACAGCGTCCAGCCTGTGAGGCCTCTCACTCCGACAGCAGCACCACTGCACTGGACGTGGTTCCCAGGTACCATGCGGTTCTTCACACAGACGCACGCAGGGCTCCGCAGATCTGGAGATGGCATGGCTGTGCCCACCGTCCCTTGGCCTCATTACTCTCGTCTCATTAACCTAAGCACAGGGATTCAGAGAGGAGCCTGGTGGACTCACAGGAACCTTCAAGCCCTCTCCCGACCATGCTCAGACAGGGGCACACCAGGAGCCAGCCTCCACTGGACCATGAGGAGGCAGATGCTGAGGGGGTCACTGACCAGAAACTGCCCCTGGACTCAGGGCTGGCAGAGGGCAGAGCAGGGGTGGATGGGGTCTCCTGCCCGCTCCATGCTGGTTCTCCTCATGCACGTGGCTACAAGTTACTCTCAGTGGGTGGCTGCTGCCCCCTGTGAGTCCTCATTGCTGGCAGAGTCAACAGCCCCAAGAACAAGTCCACAAGTACCCCAGCCTGAGCAGCCCTGCCAGGCGAGAACCCGAGGTTGAACCAATGAAAACAGACAAGGATATAAAGGAGAGGAATGAAGTTCGCGAGAAGCATTAGCTTTAATAAAAATCACAATATGCAGTAATACATATGCATCAGTAAGTTGATTATGATCCTAAATATTTATTTTTATCTGAAGCACAAATTAAACATCTTCAGATGATGGGATAAAGGGTGGTTTCTCTTTTCTGTTATTAGTTTTATAATAAAAGAACACATTTTGCATGCTGGACAATGCCAAGATCAACTCAGGCACTGGACACTGCTCCTCTGCCTAGCTCCTCCCCACCCTTGCTCAAGCCCTCTGCCTGACAGCCCCAGCACAGTCTTGGGGGACACAGCTGTACCCCCGTCCTGTCACCAGCCCCAGCCGGCCGTGCTCCTGCAAACACATGCCTCAGTCAGCGAGAGGCGGGGGGCACTGCAGGGGCTGAGAGGGCAGGGGCTCAGTAGCCTCAGGGCAGAGCAAATGCCCGGGTGTCTGGCACACGCTCCTCAGGCTGCAGCCGGGACTTTTTCATGTGGACTCTGGCCACCCGCTTCGTTCTCACCGCCTTCTCTCTCTCTCGCATGAAATGGTAACGCACTTGCTGAACTGCCGAGGCATTTTCTTTAACTCAGCAGGTCCCTCCAAAACTACGGTGTGTGTTGTTACCCTATCCACCTGTTTATGCTATTTCCAAAATGAAGGGCCACGTTCTCTCTGCTCACGAGTCCTGGGCATCCGCCCAGCCCTCCTCAGTGAGGCTCAGCCTCGAGCACTCCAAGGCTGGGGGCACGGCAGGCCTCGGGACGGGTGTCCAGCCGCTCCCTCTCCGCCTTGTTCCTGCACTGCCTCTTCCTGCCTCTCTCTGTAGGAGGCTGAAAGAGCCAGCGTTTCACGCAGGGGATGGACAGGCACTAACGTGGCAGCAGAACCCTCGACAGACCAACAAGCCAGTGTTCCATTGCATGTGGAGGAGCTTTAATAAAACAAAACGTTACTATGCCAAAGTGGGGAGCCTCGTGGAAATTCACCTATTTGTGAAAAGTTTTCAAAATGACCTCAAAAGGCTAGTGACCCTTTGCTTGCAAACTTATCCATCAGAATTGTGTTCGTTAAGATGCTACGTACACTCTCCAACAGCTAGCTAGGCAGGAAAGGTACTGGGTGGGGGCCTCGCGTCAGAGAAAAGAGCACTGATGGGCAGACCGGGAGTGCACACCCTGCCCACCAGCCACCTGCCTCTGGCGACTTGGGCCCCCTCCCGCTGTCCTCTGCAGTGGCTACCCTCCTCCGGAAGGCGCTCCCCAGAACCCCGTGCCGGACTCTCCACCTTCTCAAGGAGGCTGGCTGGGCCCACTCCACCTTCCCAGCACGACTCCCTTCTCCGTTCCTTCCCACAGCACGACCCGCTCGCTAACGCTGCACGCACACTCACTGTCTCTGTCCTTGGTAGAATGTCAAGCTCCCTGAGGTTCTGGTTCTGATCTGTTTCTCTGACTGACAAACCCCAGGCCCCTAGAATGGTGCCTGATGGATAGAAGGTGCTCAACAAACGTCTGCTGATAAACAGACGGATGGCAGGGTGAGGTCCAAGTCACGGAGACCAAATGGTATTTCTGGGATGAGCCGACTCCAGGAGCAGAGAACACATCAGCTCTTCAGACCTGATCCTATAGGTTCACACCCTGGAACACCCCGCTTAGATTACTAACTACTTACAACTTCAGCCGATTATTTTCTCCTACAGTGCTTGGGAAGCTGTGGTGCTCAGTAGTGTTTTGATAAGAAACACTTGTTCTTGGGAGGTGAATTCCTACTTCAAATACAAGGAAGACCTAACCTCGGAGCAAGGTCATGATCAAGAACGTGTGTTGAACCTATAACATGTCCTACTCTGAATAAGCAGCAGAGTGTCGTTTTGGACCCCTGTTTTTAGAGAATACTGAAGAGAAAGAAACGGGCATGAAAAGTGACCAAAGCCAGAAGTGAGGAGCCCATGGCAGCCCTGTCCCGATGCTGTAGGAGAGCCCTTGGCTGGCGGGTCTCCTGGGGCTGACCCCATGATGCCGGACACTCAGGTGGCATCTGTGCAATGGCTCGCAGCCTGCCCAGTGCGCCCATTCTCGGCCCACGCACGGCTGTTCCTGAGCTCAGCTCGGTCCCTCAGGGAAGGAGGGAATGGGGCCCTGTGGTGCTGAGGCAGCAGGCCAAGGATGCCAGACCATCGTCACCTAACACAGCGAGGAGGAAAGAAGCGTAAGAAAATGATCTAACGGTGAAACGTCCAGAATAGGCGAATCCATGGAGGCAGAAAGTAGATTAGTGGCTGCCACGCTGTGGAGGTGCAGGTGGGCTTGGGAGGTGAGTAACCAGCTTCTCCTCGGGGTGACAAAAATGTTCCAGGATTAAAAAGTGGTGATGATTGCACAACTCTGTGAACATACTGAAAACACGGAGCTGTACACTTTACAAGGGTGAATTTTACGGTATGTGAATTACACCTCGATTTAAAGACACTATCTCCACCAGGGGTATTACAAAGCAACTGTTCAAAACCGTTAGGTGGAGGTCGGTTACGTTGTGATAGTTACACAGGTATGGATTGTACCATATTCTTCAAAATACAAGATTCTAGAACCGAAATCCCACAGTGCCCGGGGCTGTGGATGGATAGATGACACAATAAAACAACAACAACAAAATAAAAGGGAACAAAACAGACGATCAGTACTGCCAAGATGCCTCCCCAAAAGGCCGTGCCAATCACTGGGTTTCCTCCAGTGCCTATTACTACTGGACAAACATTACTTCATAGGAGAGCAGCCCATTTCACTCCAACACGATGCTTCTGCTTTTCTTCAGCCTCACGGTTTTCTGGAGCGCTCTTGGCCTGCTGTGCACCCCCCTGCCCCCCGTTTAACAAGCATTGCTGGGTGTCTGCTCTGTGGACACCGTCCTAAGGGAGCCTGTCCGCAGTGCTCAGCCACGAAGGCTCAAGGGGCGCCACCCACCAGGCCCTCCGCACCAGGTACGCATGAGAATCCCTCTGGCTGGGGAGTCTGCAAAGCTTGGTTGAGATACTTGCACTTTAACAAATGCCCTGGACACCTGCCATGTACACAGCTCGGTGCCAGCCCTCCAGGGGACACAGGGATGAAGGAGACAGTCCCTGTCTTAGAGAGCCTTTGAGGGAGTCGGGATGGTGGGGAGAACAAGGAGCCGTCCAGGGTCCACAGCTACAAGCAGCAGCAGAATGTGCGAAACACCACCCCAGAGCTACAAACAGCTGTGGGTCTTCAGAAGAGGAAGACAGCACCTCTGTTTTCAGGAGACCCGGGGGCTTCCTGAGGTGGACTGGGGGCACGATTCCGATTCCAGCCGAGGAAGACAAGGAGGGGTGGCAGACACAGCACCGTCAGGTGGTGACAGAGGGGACTGGGGACCAGAGTCTCTGGAGGAGCCTGACGTCATCACACATGTGATGCAGAAACGCTGAAAGGTGCCAAAGGCACGGGGCCTGGTGGTGTGGGTATGAAGGCCAGCCTGGCAGACCTACCTGACGTGAACCCTTGGGCACAGTCATTCTCCTCTCCAAGCCATGCTTTTATTTTTTTCTTTTCAATCCATCTGAGAATCAGGTGCTAGCTCTAATTCTCACAGCATCACCAGGCGTCAGGGAGAAGACACGAGCGGCTCTCTGAAGACCGCAGCGCTGTGCACGTGGAACAATTACCCTCCACTAAACGGCAGCAGCAAGTCTGACAAGGACAGGGCTGTCTTCTCATCTCAGAGGGCTCAAGGCCTTTGTTCAAAAAGTCCCTTATCGGCAATTAGGCAAGAAAAAGAAATAAAAGACATCCAGACTAGAAAGGAAGAAGTAAAACTATCTCTATTTCAGATCCTAAGAAACTGCCTAGAGGCTAGCTGAACTAATAAACGTGTTCAACAAGGTTGCAGGATACAAGATCAATATATAAGAATCAACTGTGTTTCTATACACTAATAATGAACAATCCGAAAATGAATTAAGGAAACAATGCCAACATCAGCAGAAAGACTAAAATATCTAGGAATAAATTCAACAAAAGAACTGCAAGACTTGTACACTGAAAACTACAAAATATCACTGAAAGAAATTAAAGATCTAAATAAATAGAAAGCCATCCCATGTTCATGGATCAGAAGACTTAACTTTGTTAAACTGGCAATACTCCTCAAACTGATCTACAGATTCAGTGCAATGCCTATCAAAATCTCAGCTGGTTTTTTGTTTGTTTTTGCACAAATTAATAAGCTGATCCTCAAACTGACAACAGCAATTTGAAAGGTTAGATAGGAAGCTTAGGGGGCAGTGAGTTTATATCAATGAGGGGAGGAATAGTTCAGAAAAGGAGGGTGAGAATGGTTACACAAGTTGAAGACTGTAGTAAACATCACCCAATTGTACATGTAGAAATTACTGAATTGGTGTATGTTTTGCTGTGTATATTTTCAACAACAATAACTGAAGGAAAAAAAAAAACTGATCCTAAAATTCATACGGAAATGCCAGGGACCGAGAAAGGATAAGATAATCTTCAAAAAGAACAAAGTTGGAGGACTCACACTTCCTACTTTCAAAACTTATAACAAAGCTAAATAATCAGGACAGTGTGACAATGGCATCAGAACAGACATACAGATCAATGGAATAGAATTTAGAGTCCAGAAATAAACCCTTCCATTCATGGTCAGCTGACTTCTGACAAGGGTGCCAAGACCATTCAACAGGGAAGGACGGTATGCACTTAGTGTTAGCGACCCTACAAATGATATGAAATAAAGGAGGCACTCTCCACACCACACAGCAGCCTACTCCCTCCCTCCCAGGTGATCAACTCAGCCAAGCACTGGTATAGAAAGCAGTGCTTCAGGGCAGATAGTTAGGTAGGTTCTAAGACCTCCCTGGCTGGTGTCCTTTCTTGCTATTCAAAAAATGTATAATGTGATATCTGACACATACAAAAGATTATGTGCAATATATAAGCAAAGTATGAGCACAACACAATGAACCCCAGAACCCACCACCCCCTGAACAGTCAGCATCTCCCTGTGTGTACTTCCCTCCCCACCTCCTGCCTCTGCCCAAAAGGAACTGTCAGCCTGAACTTTGGGTTTATAATTCTCTTCCTATCATATATATTTTTCTTTGTAAACGATATACTTCTGTTTGTTTCTGAACTTCATAAAAATGACATCATACCCTGTATGTTGTCCTCTTTTTCCTTTTACCATTGAGTATTTTAAGGCTTCATCCATGTCTGTTGCATGTGGATGTAACTCATTCCTTTTGCTGCTGCTCTGAACATGCTGGCACATCATATGTCTTCTGGGGCACTCCTACGAGTTTCTCTAGGGTATACACCCTAGGATCAGGGATCAGCAAACTACGGCCTGTGAACCAAATCTAGTCAGCAGCCTGTTTTTGTAAGGCCCTTGAGCTAAGAATGCTTTTTAGGTTTTAAAAGGGCTGTAAAAGCAAACATTCAACAGAGACTATATGTGGTCAGCAAAGCCTAAAATACTGACAATCTTGTCCTTTACAGCAGAGTTTGCCGGCCCCTGCCATAAACTCTACATCCAGAGATGAAGAGGAAGAGCAGATGTGCCGGATGCATGAATGTTCAATTTCACAAACTAGTGTCAAACTACTCTCCAAAGAAAGGCAGCAATGCACACTCCTACCAGGAGCATAAGTTTCTATCAATCCATACCCTCACCAACACTTGGTATCAGCACACATCTTAATTTCTGACAGCCTAGCAGGTACAATGTTTTCTTGTTTGTTTTTTTAACATTACCCTGATAATTTAAAAGTTGAACATTTCTGCACATGTTCATGAGGCACGTGTGTTTTACCTTTTGTGAAATGCCTGATTGTGTCTTCTTGCTGTTTTGCATTGAGTTGTCTTTTATTTACTGACTTGCAGGAATTCTTCATGTATTCTGACTACTAATCCTTTGATTAGGAATCCTGGTGGTGCAATGGTTAAGCAATCAGCTGCAAACCAAAAGGTTGGCAGTTCAAACTCACCTAGCAGCTCCATGGGAGAAAGCGCTGGCGATCTGCTCTCATAAAGATTACACCCAAGAAATCCCTATGAGACAGTTCTACTCTGTCACATAGGGTTGCTGTGAGTCAAAATCAACTTGATGGCATCCAACAACAATGCTTTGATAATTAGTTATATATACTGTAAATGCCTATTTCAAATTTGTAGCCTGATTTTCTCTGCGGTGTCTTTCGATGAAGAGAAATTGTTAATTTTAATGTAGTAGCATTTATCCTTATCTTGGCCTTTTAAAAATGTTCAGCTTTAGCCTGTAGGTGATTCTGATGAAGAAGAACCAACCCAGTCTATTTGAAACCAAAATAGAAAGCAATCCTAATTCTAACACAGAATTATTTTCAAAACAGGGATATTCTGCTCAAATAAGACTAGCAAATGAGCCACCAACTTTTTCAAACAGACTAACATTGCTCAAGAAAAATATCCTTCCTGAACAAAAGCTGCCTCAAGAAACAAATGACACACGACTAGAGCAGAGCCCAGCAGGAGGGCTTATGTCCCTCTGCATCAGTGAGGTGCCAGCACAGGCCTTAGCCTACTCTGAGGAAAGCAGGAGCTGCTACCCTGGTAGGTACCAGGACCACTGGACACACGAACACTCTCAGGTTTACTGACGTCAATGAATTGACTGAGTAAGGAACTCCAAAAGTCCATCGCTCCATAAAAGCAATGAAATAAATGTCTGAATTAACTTTTCAGGTACTCTGGAAACTAACTCAAAGCTTGCAGCAACCAGGGGAACACCTCATCAGAAAATCTGGCTGAATCTGGTAAGAACAGCAAGCTTTGTGGCAGTCTCACTTACCCTGGTCACATCCCCAGCTCCCAAGAGACAGTGGCCTTGAAGATAACAAGCCATATTCCCAGTATAAGCAGAAGGACCTCATTCGTAAAGAACTGTGGTTGGTTGTTTTAACTGGTCTACAGACTCCCTGGAGGAAGTGCTCAAAGGACTTGCCTTTATCTCTCCCAAATGAGAACTTTCCCAGGCAGCTATGCAAGGTATCTGTTGAAAACATTTACAGGCAAACGTATTAGTCACTGCTGCCTGGGGCAATGGTTAACACTTAAGGCAAACAACAGAGTAATTAAAAACTTCAAAGGAAAGGCTGGGAATAAGATGCTTTGGGGAATGAGGCTTTAAAAAACAACATATTTCTGGGAATATAGAAGACCACATGCACGTCCAGGGCTGTGAAAATGTCCAGGAAAGACCCGAGAAAGTCCTAAACTCTCTCGTCTAGTTGAAGTTCAGGCTCTGTGCAAGCAGGAAATGAATGCTAAGGCCGAGCTGTAAACTACTTGCTGAGTGTTGAAGGCATGACAACACACACACAGAGCCCATCCATAAAAGTTGGCTAAGAGATTTTTTTTTGTTCCAGTAATTTAAGGATCTCTGTTGAATCACTGGCTAATCACTAAGCTAATGAAACAGAGACTTCAGTGGCCACACACAACAAAGAATACAGACTGTACAAAATTTGTTTTCAAAAGTCACTAAACAGAGTATGGCCCCCAGACACCCCTTTAGCTCAGTGGTGAAGTCATTTCCGAGGTTCACCGTTCAGCCAGGGAGTGGACAGCCCCGTAAAACCAAATGGGACTACCGAGGTACAGCAGTCCAGGGACAAGGGCCAGAAGGCAGAAGGGGACAGGAAAGCTGGTGATAGGGAACCCAAGGTTGAATGAGGATAGTGTTGATGTCTTGTGAGGTTGTTAACCATTGTCACAGGGCAACGTATGTACTAACTGTTAAATGAGAAACTATTTTGTCTTGTAAGCCTTCATCTAAAGTGAGAACAGCAGCACAACTGGAAGAGCATAGTCAATGTCACTGAACTGTGCATGTAGAAATGTTTGAAATGGTGTTATCTTTGGCTATGTATATTTTCACCAAAAAAAAAAAAAGGTCAAGAAGGGAGAGGGTTGACATGTTGTGGGGTTATTAACCAATGTCATAAAACAATATGTGTACTACTGTTTCATGAGAAACTATGTGTTCTGTAAGCCTTCACCTGAAGTACAATTTTAAAAAAAAGTCACTAAACAAACAACAGCAACTACAATAAGAAGCAACAACAAATCCTAGGAGGAAGCAGAATCTGATTTCCAGAGTTGCCACATTATAACATTCAAAAGACTCACTTTTCAACAAAAAGTTACAAGGTATGAAAAGAAATAAGAAAGTATGGTCTATACACAGGGAAAAAAGAAATTAATAGAAATGGTCCCTGAGGCAGTTCAGACATTGGACTCACTAGACAAAGACTTTAAATAAGCTATTTTACATATGTTCAAAGAGCTAAAAGAAACCATGTCCAAAGAACTAAAGGAAACCATGAGAACAATGTCTCACTAAACAGAGAATACCAAAAAGAGAAATTCTAAACAGGAATCAAATAGAAACTCTAGAGTTGAAGAGTATAATAGCTGAAATGAAAAATTCACTAGAGGGGTGCAACAGCTGATGTGAGCAGTGAATCTGAGGACAGGTCAATTAGATTATCTAGGCGGATGAACAGAAAAAAAAAGAAGGAAGAAAAATGAACAGAGCCTAACAGACCCACGGGACACCATCACGCATATTAACATATGCTTAATGGGAGTCTCAGAAGAAGAGAAAAAGGGGTGGACAGAGTATTCGAAGAAATAATGACCAAAACTTCCCAAATGTGATAAAAGACACAAATCTACGCATCCAAAAAGCTCAACAAACTCCAAGCAGAGTAAATTCAAAGAGATGTACATCAAGACAAATTATACTCAAACTGTTGAAAGACAATCTTTTTGTTTTCTTTTTTATTGATGTAATGAAATGAAGTTTACATTTCAAGTTACTCCCATACAGAATTTTTTTTTTTAACATACATTGTTATGAGACCCCAACCACTCACCCCACTCTGCAACAGCACACTCCTCCCCTCCGACGATTCCCCATGAACGTTCAACCAGCTCCTAACTCTTTCTGCCTTCCCCTCTCACCTCTGGATAGAATCCGCCCCTTTGGTCTCTTATATCTACTTGTCTAAGAGGCACATTCTTCACGAGTATCACTTTATGTCCCACAGTCCAGTCCAATCCCTGTCTGAAGAGTTGGCCTCGGAAACTGTTTTAGTTCTGGGGTGATGGAGAGA
Organism: Trichechus manatus latirostris; assembly: GCF_000243295.1. Taxonomy (NCBI): domain Eukaryota; kingdom Metazoa; phylum Chordata; class Mammalia; order Sirenia; family Trichechidae; genus Trichechus; species Trichechus manatus. The sequence continues at coordinate 9,249,400 of NW_004443981.1, forward strand.
C
>NW_004443981.1:9250685-9251875 GCF_000243295.1 Trichechus manatus latirostris
AACGCTGATCGGATTTGTCGTAGCCAAAAATTTTTTCCCAGTCTGTAGGTTGTCTTTTCACTCTTTTGGTGAAGTCTTTGAATGAACATAAGTGTTTGATTTTTAGGAGCTCCCATTTATCTAGTCTCTCTTCTGGTGCTTGTGCATTGTTACTTATGGTTTGTATTGTGTTTATGCCATGTATTAGGGCTCCTAACGTTGTACCTATTTTTCTTCCATGATCTTTATCATTTTCGATTTTATATTTAAGGCTTTGATCCATTCTGAGTTAGTTTTTGTACATGGTGTGAGATATGGGTCTTGTTTCAGTTTTTTGCATATAGATATCCAATTACGCCAGCACCATTGGTTAAAGAGTCTGTCTTTTCCCCAATTAATGGACTTTGGGCCTTTATCAAATATTAGCCGCTCATAGGTGGATGAGCTTATATCTGGATTCTCAACTCTGTTCCATTGGTCTATGTATCTGTTATTATACCAGTACCAGGCTGTCTTGACTACCGTGGCAGTATAATAGGTCCTAAAATCAGGTAGTGTAAGGCCTCCCACTTTGTTCCTCTTCTTGAGTACTGCGTTATTTATCCGGGGCCTCCTCCCTTTCCATATGAAGTTGGTGATTTGTTTCTCCATCTCCTTAAAAAATGCTACTGGAATTTGTATCAGGATTGCATTGTATCTGTAGATTGCTTTGGGTAGAATTGACATTTTCACTATGTTGAGTCTACCTACCATGAGCAAGGTATATTTTTCCACTTATGCAGGTCTCTTTTAGTTTCTTGCAGTAGTGTCTTATATAGTGTTCTCTGTAAAGATCTTTTACATCTCTGGTTAGATTTATTCCTAAGTATTTTATCTTTTTTGGGGCTACTGTAAATGGTATTGATTTGGTGATTTCCTCTTCAAGGTTCTCTTTGTTGGTGTAGAGGAATCCAATTGATTTTTGTATGTTTATCTTGTATCCTGAAACTCTGCTGAAATCTTCTATTAGTTCCAGTAGTTTTCTTGTGGATTGCTTGGGGTTTTCCATGTATAAGACCATATCATCTGTGAATAGAGATACTTTAACTTCTTCCCTACCTATTTGGATGCCCTTTCTTTCTTTTTCTAGCCTAACTGCTGGGGCTAGGACCTCGAGCACAATGTTGAATAATAGTGGTGATAAAGGGCATCCTTGTCTGGTTCCTGTTCTC
>NW_004443981.1:9251975-9255706 GCF_000243295.1 Trichechus manatus latirostris
TATTTTTGTGGTGTCTTTACCTGGTATTGGTATCAGAGTTATGCTGGAATGAGTTTGGGAGTATTCCATCCGTTTCTATGCTCTGAAATACCTTTAGTAGAAGTGGTGTTATCTCTTCTCTGAAAGTTTGGTAGAATTCTCCAGTGAAGCCAGCCAGGCCAGGGCTTTTTTTTGTTGGCAGTTTTTTAATAATCTTTTCAACCTCTTCTTTTGTTATGGGTTTATTTAGTTGTTCTACCTCTGTTTGTGTTAATTTAGGTAGGTAGTGAGTTCCAGAAATGACAAAGAGAATCTTGAAAGCAGCAAGAAATAAGTGACTCATCACATATAAGAAACTTTCAGTAAGATTATAACAGTTGATTTCTCAGCAGAAACTATGAAGGCCATGAGACAGTGGGATGACATATTCAGAGTCATGAAAGAAAAAAATGGTTAACCAAGACTTCTAAATCTGGCAACAATATCCTTCCACAATGAAGGAGAAATTAAGACATTCCCAGATAAACAAAACTGAGAGTCCACTGCTAGATAAGCTATACACAGACCTGTCTTACAAGAAATGCTAAAGGGAATCCTGCAGGTTGAAGTGAAAGAACATTAGACGGTATCTCAAATCCACGTAAAAAAATAATACCAGTAAAGACATTTACACAGATAAATATAAAACTCAGTATCAATGTATTCTTGTTTGTAACTCCTCTTTTTTCCTATCTGGTTTAAAAGACAACTGTATAAAATAATAATTATAAGTCTAAGTATATGGGCACACAATATATAAAGATGTAATTTGTAACAACAGCAACGTAAAGGATGGAGCTATATAGGAGCATAGTTTTCTGCATACTATTTATCTTAGTCATCTAGTGCTGCTATAACAGAAATAGCACAAGTGGATGGCTTTAACAAAGAGAAATTTATTTCTTCACAGTAAAGTAGGCTGAAAGTCTAAATTCAGGGCATCAGCTCCAGGGGACGGCTTTCTCTCTCTGTCGGCCTTCTTATCAATCTTCCCCTGGACTAGGAGCTTCTCTGCACAGGGACTCCAGGTGCAAAGGATGCACTCTACTTCCGGCACTACTTTCTTGGTGGTATGAGATCCCCAATTCTCTGCTTGCTTCCCCTTCCTTTTATCTCTTGTAAGATAAAAGGTTGTGCAGGCCACACCCCAGGGAAACTCCCTTTACATTGGATCAGGGATGTAACCTTAGTAAGGGTGTTACAACCACACCTTAATAATCCTCTTTAACATAAAATTACAATCACAAAATGGAGGACAACCACACAACACTGGGAATCATGGCCCAGCCAAACTGATACACACGTTTTTGGGGAGACGTAATTCAATCCATGACACTACTAAAATTCAGTTGGTATTAATATGAGCTAGATTAAGATATTAAAACCTTTCATTACCATAGGCCTAAATGGTGTGCTAGCCATTTTTTAGGCCCCTGGATCTCAGGGGTAAGGCATTATTCTCATTCTAATGCACCTAGCATCAAGGTGAGTCCCTTTTGAAATGTGTGAAGTTCAGCAGATCAGAGTTGGAGCCTCATTACTGTGTACCTTGAGCATTCCATTAGGTGATGCTTTCTGGATGTATTAGCTTTGTACACTGTTGCCTTTTTTTCCTTCATGTCTGTGAGAAAAGGCTTGCAAGCATAATTATGGCTTTCCTGGGTGATAGTTAGGGAGCCCTGATGGGTTTGTTTGGTTTTTTTTGTGTCATATTTGGAAAACCAGAGGTTTCCCATGTAACTTAATGGAAAGGTGCCAGCAATAAATTATCTATCTAGTTCTCAGTGGCATACTGTCACCCCACAGATCAGTGATACCAAAGTGCCACTTGCCTCATTGGCAGATTGTATTGTTAGACAATATTTCTCAAAATCTGTACTATCAATCAAAAATTTAAACACAATTAGTAAGCATACATTCTAATACTAAAAACACATCATCAAAAAAATTTTTAAATAAATTATAATAAATAATTTTTTTAATAATAAAAATTTGGTAACAAAGGGGTTAATAGTAATCCCCAGGGTAACCACTAAGAGAATAACTTGAAAATACAGTAAAAGAAACAACAAGGGAACTAAAATGGAACACTAAAAAATATCTACTTAACACAAAAGGCAGCAGTAATGGCAGGATTGAGGAACAAAAAAGATAAACAACATACAGAAAACAAATTGCAATATGGCAGAAGTTCCTCCTTATCAGTAATTACATTAAATGTAAATACATTAAACTTCCCAATTTAAAGGCAGACATTGGCAGAATGGCTAAAAATCATGATCCAACTATTTGTTGTCTATAATAGACCCACTTTAGATTCAAAGACACAATAAATTGAAAGCAAAAAAAAGGAAAAAGATATTCTATGCAAACATTAGCCAAAAGAGAGCTAGACCAACTATACAAATATCAGACAAAATAGACTTTTAAAATTCTTACAAGAGACAAGAAGGACATTATATAATTATAAAAAGGCCAATCCAACTGTAAGATAAAACAATTATAAACATATTATCCACTTAACAACAGAACCCCAAAATACATGAAGCAAAAATTGACAGAATTGAAGGGAGAAATAGCTCAACAATAACAGCTGAAGACTTCAATACTCCACTTTCAATAATGGATAAAACTAGACAGACAGATCATCGAAGAAATAGAAGACTTGAACAATAAACCAACTAGACTTAACAGACATATATACAATGCTCCACCCAATAACAGCAGAATACACATTCATCTCAAGTGGTTCTCTAACACAAACAATATGTTAGGCCACAAAATAAGTTTCAAAAATTTAAGACTGAAATCACACAAAGTATGTTCTCTGATCACAATGGAATGAAATTAGAAGTTAATAACAGAAGAAAATTTGAAAAATTCACAAATATGTGGAAATTAAACCACACATTCCTAAATAATCAATGGATCAAAGAAGAAATCTCAAGGAAAATTAGAAAATACTTTGAGATGAACAAAACCACAACATGCCAAAACTTACAGAATGCATCCAAAGCAGTGCTTAGAGGAAAATTTACAATTGTAAACATCTACGTTAAAAAGAAGATCACAAACCAATAACCAAACTTTACAGCTTGAGGAACTAGAAAAAGAAAAGTTTAAACTAAACCCAAAGCAAGCAACAAGAGAAGAAATAAATTTCACTTCCTCAAAATTAAAAACTTTTGTGCATCAAAGAACACTATGAAGAGTGAAAAGACAACCTACAGAATGGGAGAAAATATTTGCAAATCATATATAAGGGTCTAGTATCCACAATACATAAAAAGCCCTTACAATTCAACAACAAATATATAAACAACACAATTTTTAAAATAGAAACATTTCTCCAAAGAAAAGAAGTGGCCAATAAGCTCATGAAAAGATGATTGGTATTATCAGGCATTAGAGAAATGCAAATCAAAACCACAATGAGATACCATTTTATACCCACTAAGATGGCTGTAATAACAAATGATAAAAATTAAAAAATGACATCCTACTTTGCTGAGTGGCATCGGGGGGTCTTAAAAGCTAGTGAGCGGCCATCTAAGATGCATCAATTAGTCCCAACCCACCTGGAGTAAAGGAGAATGAAGAACACCAAAGACACAAGGGAAGTATTAGCCCAAGAGACAGAAAGGGCCACATAAGCCAGAGACGGCATCATCCTGAGACCAGAAGAACTAGATGGTGCCTGGCTACCACCAATG
>NW_004443981.1:9256727-9331437 GCF_000243295.1 Trichechus manatus latirostris
AAAAAGAGAAAAAGCCTTCCCCTGGAGCTGATGCCCTGAATTCGGACTGTTAGCCTACTTTGACTATGACGAAATAAACTTCTCTTCATTAAAACCATCCACTTGTGGTATTTCTGTTGTAGCAGCGCTAGATGACTAAGACACATACACTGAATTATTTTCAGTCAGAAAAAGGAATGAATTTCTGATACATGCTACAACATGAAAACATGATGTTAAGTGACAGAAGACAGATACAAAAGGCCACGTATTGTATGATTCCATTTACATGAAATGTCCACAACGGGCAGACCCATAGAGAGAGAGAGCAGAACAGTAGATTGCAGGCGATAAAGGGTAAGGGAATGGGGTGTGAGTGCTTAACGGATACAGGGTTTCTATTGGGGGTGATGAAAATGTTCCAGAATTACAGAGTGGTGATGGTTGTGTAACAGTGTGAATATACTAAAATCTACTGAAGTGTATACTTTAAAATAATTAAAATGGTGGATTTTATCTCAATAAAAAAATAAATTTTAAGAATTAAATTTTTTAAATGGGAAAAAAAAAAACTTAGGGGAGTCTGCACCCAGATCCCTCTCCTCATGACACATAGCCAAATAACCACCCGCAGAAGAACAATAATAGCAAAAAAAGAAAAAAAAAAACAATAATTGACTAGCACATCTGAACATAATATAACTGTCCAAATTTACATCCAAAGAATTTTGTGTCATCGTAACTGAGTATTTAATAGGAAAAGTAAGGGTGAAGAAGAATACAGATACTAATGGTAATGAAAAACTAGGCTTGAAGGGATAATGTTTTAACCTAAATGCAGAGAAATAAGAAGAAATTAAGCAGCAAAGAGGACAACTGCCAACTCAAACTTGGACCATACTGATTGGTGGTGTAGACTGTAAATAGTTGTCTAATGGAGGCAGCCATTCTTGATCCCCAGGCTGGAACAACAATATCTATTTTAAGTATAATTCCAAAAGGAAAGACCATGTTCAAAGTTCCTCAAACTAAAAGCCATTATAAAAATAAAGTTCCTCAATGCTTATTATAGTTCTTTAAAACATATAAAGTTAAAGGCAAGAATACCAGAAGGCTAAATTTTCCTAAAATATCTGTGATGGTAATTTCTAATCTTCTACTCTATTGGTCTCTTATGCCCAGCTGCAGACGGGCCAAGAATTCCACAGGTGTTCCACATGTAGGTTGATCACAGAAGTGGCAATAAATTAGCAAAGCTGCATCTCTGGAACCTTCCAAAACAGAAAATTGTGAAAACTTTTGACCAGATTTCTGCATTGGGCAAATCTGCTGCAAAAGACCTCTTTAAAGTGTTAAAAAGCAAAGATGTTACTTTAAGGACTAAAGTGCACCTGACCCAAGCCATGGTGTTCTCAATCGCCTCATATGCATGTGAAAGCTGGACAATGAATAAGGAAGACCGAAGAAGAGTTGATGTCTTTGAATTATGGTGTTTGAGAAGAATATTGAATATATCATGGACTGCCAGAAGAAGGAACAAATCTGTCTTGGAAGAAGTACAGCCAGTACGCTCCTTAGAAACAAGGATGGCGAGACTCTATCTCCATACTTTGGACATGTTATCAGGAAGGACCAGTCCCTGGAGAAGGACATCATGTCTGGTAAAGCAGAGGGTCAGCAAAAAAGAGGAATACCCTCAACAAGATGGACTGACACAGTGGCTGCAACAATGGGCTCAAGCATAGCAACGATTCTGAGGATGGCGCAGGGCCGGGCAGTGTTTCGTTCTGTGATACACGGGGTCGCTATGAGTCGAAACCAACTCGAAGGTGCCTAACAAAAAACAAATCTTTATTTTCTTACATGTGGTTTTAAAAAGTTAAATTCTACCTTTATCCTAAAATTTAGATTTGCCAATTATAAGTTAATGAAATTCTACAATACTTATAATAATTAACTGTGTCAATGAAGAAAACTTAGGCAAATTCAGTCAAATACATTAAAGAGATGGTGGTGGGGGCAACTTTGAAGGACTTGTGGACTAACATTTAAGAGTCTAATCTGGGGACGCCAACTCAGAGGTTACAAGGCACAGAGCAAACGTGCACCCTCTGGTTAGAATTTGGGGCCAGTGCTGAGACCTCACCTGCCCATGCTCACTTTAGCATCAAGTGTGGGAAGAGGATGTTTGCTGCCACACACGTAAAGAAAAAACTACTGCTGAATGGTTAACAATACATAAAATGAGCCAAGAGAGTATGAAGGAAATGGCAGTAAGGGAAACTCTGTGACTAAGAGATGGCCATCCAGGTTTTCACTGGCCAATTTTTTTTCAGAAGTAGATCACCAGATCCTTCTTACTCTTAGTCTAGAAGCTCCACTGAAACTTGTCCACCATGAGTGACCCTGCTGGTATTTGAAATGCCAGTGGCACAGCTTCCAGCATCACAGCAACATGCAAGCCACCACAGTATCACAAAACTGACAGACGAGTGGTGGCTCAAATGATGTCCAGTCATGTGCCACATAATATCCGTTCAGGCAAAGTCCGATCACATATGTCCATGGTCTGGCGTGTGCCTTTCAGGATGCCCACAGCCCGACCTGGCATCAAGTCCATCAAGTCCGCCCTGCAGCCCCCCATCTGTGGAAACAGGCACCCCTGCCAACGGGAGGAAAGGGCGCCTGATCCTGCTCCGGAATGCTCAAGGTCAGCGGGTACTGCAGGGTTCGGCCAGAGCGGGGTCGCCAAGACTGCTCCCCTGCTGTCCCAGGCCGTGCCCAGAGCCTCCCCAGTCTGACCTTCCCGGGGCTGCACTCTGGGTGAGACCTGGCCGAGTGCTCACCCGAGGCGTCCCGCGCCCCACAGACCTAAGTGTTCGCGCACGTCCAAATCACGTATTTCACAGAACCTATCATGTATGTTAAGCAACGCATGACTACACTGCATTGGGCAAATCTGCTGCAAAAGACCTCTTTAAAGTGTTAAAAAGCAAAGATGTCACCTTGAGGACTAAGATGCGCCCGACCCAACCCATGGTGTTCTCAATCGCTTCATATGCATGTGAAAACTGGACAGTGAATAAGGAAGACTGAAGAAGAATTGATACATTTGAATTATGGTGTTGGCAAAGAATACTGAATATACCACGCACTGCCAAAAGAACAAACAAATCTGTCTTGAGAGAAGTTACAGGCTGACTGCTCCTTAGAAGCGAGGGTGGCGAGACTTTGTCTCACGTACTTTGGACATGTTATCAGGAGGGACAAGCACCTGGAGAAGGACATCATGCTTGGTAAAGCAGAGGGTCAGCAAAAAACAGGAAGATCATTAATGAGCTGGATTGACACAGGGGTGGCAACAACGGGCTCAAACATAGCAATGATTGAGAGGATGGTGCAGGTCTGGGCAGTGTTTCGTTCTGTTGTACATAGGGTTGCTATGAGTTGGAACCGACTCAACAGCACCTAACAAGAAGAAATGGCACGTAAGTCTCTGCACTTTGAGGGGTAAAGAGGAGCTAAGACAGAAACCACTGGGTGGGTCCCAGGCCTGCCCACCTGTGGTGGGTTAACTACTTCTGTGCGTGGCCTTTCTAACCACCCAGGTGATCATGGGATAGGGTAATTGTGGCCTACCAAGGGGGTTGGTCAGTTTTGCCTTAAAAGAGAACCAATTCCAGAGCAGAGGATCCTACCACCACCAAGAAAGAACAGCCAGGAGTGGAGAGCACGTCCTTTGGACCCAGGATCCCGGTGCTGAGAAGCTCCTGGGAACAGGAGACAGAGAGAGAAAGCAAGCGTAACCCTGAAGATGGTGAGAAGCAGTGGCAGGAGAGACCCGACAGCAGGAGATGGCGTGGTGGGCTTCCCGGCCCACAGACAGAGGAAGCTGAGTGCCTTTGGGGAAAGGCCCAGGGCCAGGGAGAGGCCTGCCTGCAAGCATGGCTGGGAAGAGCCGTCCTGATGGAAGAACTGTATCCTGAGTGTTTCTGAAACTGAACTGTAACCAGTTACTTCCCTAATAAACCCCATAATCATGAGCATGGTCTGTGAGTTGTGTGTGACCACTGCAATGAATTATCGCACCCAGCGGAGAAGCAGAGAGTGCTGGAGGTGTCTGACCTCTGCCTCAGAGGAATCAGCCTTGGGCTGTTATCTTAATTCTCCTTCCCCCTTGTGGGGTTGGAGGAGGTCAGACATTGCCCTCAAGCTGTTTTTACAAACACCCAAGGACCAGGCCCACCAGTGTCTGGCATCCTGAGTTCTAGAACTCCGATTCTGCACTTTTGAGTAGAATTATTACTATATTATTACATTATTTATAGTTTGCTACGTTTTGAGTCATGAGTTTATTATTTTTTTAATTAATAGATTTATATTTTTAGAGCAGTTTTAGGTTTACAGAAAAATTGAGCAGAAAGAACAGAGGATTCCCACATACTCCCTCTTCCCCTTGCTTATAGTTTCTCTTATTAACAATCGTGAAATGGTGTGGTATATTATAACTGATGAGCCAATACTGATATTATTAACTAAAGTCCACAGTTTAAATTGTATAGTTCTATAGGTTCTGACAAATGCTTAATGTCATGCGTCCACCATTACAGAATCATACAGAATAGTTTCACTGCCCTAAAAATGTCCTGTGTTTCACCTATTCATCCCTCTTCCCTCTCCCTGAATCCCTAGAAACCACTGATTTTTTTTAATGTCTCTAATAGTTTTGCTTTTCCATAATGTCATGTAGTTGCAATCGTACAGTGCGTAGCTTCTTCAGACTAGCTTCTTTCACTCAGTAATACGTATTTAAGGTTCTTAATGTCTTTTCAGGGCCTGATGGCTCATTTCTTTTTATTGATGAAAAACACTGCATTGTATGGATGTACCACAGTTTCTCTATTCATCTGCTGAAGGACATTTTGGTTGCCTCCAATTTTTGGCAATTATGAATGTTGTCGTTGTTAGCTGCCGCGGAGTTGGCTCCAACTCAACAGTGACTCTATGTACAACGGAACGAAACAATGGCTACTCCCTACGCCATCTTCACAATCGTTGCTATGCTTGAGCCCATTGTTGCAGCCACTGTGTCAATCCATCTCCTTGAGGGTCTTCCTTTTTCACTGACCCTCTACTATGAATAGAGCTGCTATAAACATTTGTGTGCAGGTTTTTGTGTGGACATAAACTTTCAACTCACTTGGGTAAATACGTAGGGGCATGACTGATGGGTCATATGGTAAGACTATGCTTAGCTTTGCAAGATACTGCCGAACCATCTTCCAAAGTGGCTGCACCATTTTGCATTCTCACCAGAACTGAATGAGAGTTCCTGTTGCTCCACACCCTCGTCAGCATTTGGTATTGTCAGTGTTTTGGATTTGCGCCGTTCTATAGGTATGCAGTGGTATCTCACTGCTGTCTCAATCTACAGTTCCCTAACAATATATGAAATATTGAGCATCTTTTTATATGCTTATTTGTCATGAGTTTATGATACTTTAAGGCCAGGTTTTTACTCAAAGAAAAAAACTTCAATTAAATTATTTGAGAAAATCATTCATAAACGTTTAGTTTCTAGCCAGCTACTCAGGCAGCCTCTCTCTGACAGGTGAGGCTTACCTGTATTTAGAAATACAGCAAAGAGGTGGACTGGAAGCCTCTTCACTCTCCCCTGTGCCTCCACCACTCTAATGATGTATTCTGAGTTCCTTACTTCTGCGAGTTAAGTTGAGCTACATTTGAATTGGAGATTAGAAACTAGAAACAAAAGTACAACTGCTGAAAAGGAGTGTTCCAAGAACTGGAAAGTCCGGGGAAAACCAAAAAAGGGAAGCATCAGATAAACAGAGAAGATGGCCTGTGCCAGCAAAAAGGAGTAAACACAACACGTGTGTACAGGAACAAGCTAAACATCAAGCCCAGCATAAAAATGAAAACTGCCATCAAGCGATGCCAATACAGAGAGAAGGGAGCCGCTCACACGCAGACAGGTGTGCCCTGTTTATAAAAACGTTTTCTGGAAATCCATACTTCTGAAACATTTAGCACACTGGCTCTTTCATGATACCTGATGATGCCAAATGCTCGGCCATGTGAGAGGCCCACGGCTACCACAAGGGAAAGCAAAGACTGGAGGAGGCTAGATTCTTATCCAAACAAATCAGCCGATTATAATCACATATTAAAAGCCCCACTTAAGGGGTTGTGTGTGTGTGACCGAGAAACAGACATACAGACAGACACGGGCCACAGCCAGAAAAGAACCTGTTTAAGCCACGTGTAGAACTTGGTCTTAGAACCTGAAGGAAAACAATAGCTATCTGAGGCCCAGCCTTGTCAATACCTCTTGGCTGATACGATTTAGGATTTTTTAGAGCACTTATTCAACCCCTACTACGTGCAAAGATAGTGTCTCTCTCCTGGCCCAGGCCAGAGTCCTGTCATCAGGACAGGGAGGAGGAGAAGCTGAGGAGGCCCCTGGGTCCACCGGACAAACGAGGAAGCGGGGTGGGCACAGTCCAGCATGGATGCCCCCAGGCCAGGCTTGTGAAATGGACCTGAGGCCCTTGGGCTATGTGAGGGAGTAAGACTGCAGAGATGATAAGGTCACTTCCCTGGAGCATCAGCTTCACTCAAAGGAATGAATGAAAAGCATAAAGCATGCCATATTAAGCAGGAGATTTACAATATTTAAATCAATTTTTAGAATGAAACACAAGACTTTAAAAAAAGCTGGCTCTCATCTCTTTGTTCCTTCCCACTCTCTTGCACAGACTCTCCCACTTCTATCTATTGTTTAAAGGCAAGGGCTGTGTGGGTTCTGATCTAAATCCTCTTCTTTCATCCTCCACACAACCTTTGTTGGGCAAGCTTGTCCACTCCAGGGCCTCACCCACCAAATCTGACCAAGGGAACCTCCAGCTCTCAGGATCCCAACTCCTGAGCTCCTGGACAGCCCCACTCTCACTGTACTCCATGGTGCTTCGTATTCAACACAGCCCAGATGGAATTCGTCACCTTCCGTGCTCCCCATTTCTATTCGACATATCCCTACCTGTCTCCCAAAATAACCTGCCCCTATCTCAGAGAATGACATCACCACCTAACCAGCTGTCCACCAGAACTTTGCAACTGTCCTCACCTCACTGACACCGATGTTCAATCGTCAACCAAGCCCTAGTGATTTCAACACCTTGCAAATCTAACTCGACCTATCCTCACCATCTCCCTGGTTACAGGGCACACGGCTCTGCTGCCAGCGAGATGCCCTCCCAGACTGTTTACTCATCTGCAGTCTCTTCTGGCTAAAATAACCAGCTTCTAGTCCAATCCTCTCATTTTACACACAAGGAAACTCAGGCCCAGAGAAGCAACATGTTTGCAAGATCTCAAACCTACTAAGCAGAGAAACTGCAACTGGATACAGAAAAAAATTGATTATTTATAAGCATGCAGAAGAAGCATATACTGATTAAAACTAACATCTTTTTGCTTTTTTAAGTAATAACCCCCTAGATGCCCCCCGCCCCTGGTAACCACTAATCTACACTGGTCTCCACGCATCTGTCTATTCCAGGTATTTCAAGTAAGTGCGATCACATAAGACTCGTCCCTTTTTGTCTTTGGCTTCTTTCACTCATCATAATGTTTTCAAGGTCCATCCATGTTGCAGCATGTATTAGAATTTCACTTCTCTTCATGGCTGAGTAATACTCCATTGTATCCATGTACCACAGTTCGTTTATCCATTCATCTGCTGATGGACACTTGGGATGTTTCTACCTTTAGGCTATTGTGAATAGCACTATAGTGAGCGTGAGCAGCGCCGCAGTGAGCGTGAACAGCGCCGCAGTGAGCGTGAGCAGCGCCGCAGTGAGCGTGAGCAGCGCTGCAGTGAGCAGTGGTGTACACATATCCGTTTGAGTCCCTGCTTTCGAGTCTTTTCGGAATATACCCAGGAGCAGAATTGCTGGGTCTTATGGAAAGCCAACATATTCCACATGATGGAATACTGTGCAGCTGTAAAAAAACGAATGAGGAGGATCTCTATACTCATGATATGTTGTTAAATTAAAAAAACAAACAAGCCAAGGTGGAAAAAAGCTTGTATAGTATGCTTCCATTTCCTAAGAAGTAGTACACAAACATATACACACACAAACATAGGCTTATATTAAAAATGGAAAGATAAACCAAAAACCAGAAAAAGCTACCTATGGAAGAGAGAGGAAACAGGGTGGAAAGAAAAGGAATGGAGGCTAGGATTTCTGAAAATATTATATTCTGTGGATTTGACTCAGTACCATTAAAATGTTTTATAAACATTATAAAACAAAATTTTAAAAGAAGCTATTCCTAAATTTTGAAATAAAAATACAATAAATAAACCTGACTGTGTAACATGTTGGTGGCACAGTAAAGAACTAGTTCAAGTAACTTTAAAACATAATAATTTGACAGTACATCTCTTGGGATATACCCTAAGGGGGGAGGAAACGGCAGAAAATCTTAAACTGTTTTCAGTAATCATATTGCTAGTGATATTGGGATTGTTTATTCTAAAACAATCACATACTTTATATTAAAGCAGGTAAGTAATAATAATGTTGTTAGGAGCCAAGATTTTCAGCTTAAGAGAAAAGGAGATACAAAATAAAATCAAAGAAGTAAAAACCATACAGTCTTAAATTCAAATGAAAAATAGTGTGAACTCATGATGTATTTTCACTCAAGAAGTATACCTCCTGGCTGTCCACCAGAAAAACCGAGAAACAATAACCAGCCCTGGAGCAAGGGGCATCCCTGGTGCCCAGACGTCTCCAAATACCCCTTCCACAACAAGGAACCAGGTGCTTGGAGAAATAGCCAATTCCAGGTCTTGGGCAGAAAAGGTACAAGATGAGTCTGAAACATCTTGCCACACGGAAAGCAAGCATACTAGATTCCTGGGGTCCTGTCAAAAGGATTCAGGAGTCAGCAGGAAGAGGTTCCCTGCTGGCCAAAAATGGCACAATTTTAGTCATCTATAAGAATAATAATGGCACCCAGATGTAAGCCCATCTACCTAAGGCCACCCAATCTTTGACAAAGGCCCGAAGTCCATTAAATGGGGAAAAGACGGTCTTTTTAACAAATGGTGCTGGCAAAACTGGGATATCCATCTGCAAAAAAATGAAACAGGACCCATACCTCACACCATAACAAAAACTAATTCAAAATGGATCAAAGAGCTAAATATAAAACCAAAAACTATAAAGATCATGGAAGGAAAAAATAGGGTCAACACTAGGGGTCCTAACATATGGCATAAACAGGATACAAATCATAATTAACAATATACAAACACCAAAAGATAAGCTAGATAAATGGGATCTTCTACAAATGAAACACTTATGCTCATCAAAAGACTTCACCAAAAGAGTGAAAAGAGAACCTACAGACTGGGAAAAAATTCTTGGCTATGACATATCGGACAAAGGTTTAATCTTTAAAATCTACTGGAAAATCCAACAACTCTACAATAAAAAGACAAATCAATTAAAAAACGGGCAAAGGATCGGAACAGACACTTCACCAAAGAAGACGTTCATGCGGCTAACAGACATGACAAAATGCTTGCAATCACTAGCCATTAGAGAAATGCAAATCAAAACTACAAGATACCATCTCACCCCGACATTACTGGCACAAACGAAAACAACAAATGTTGGAGAGGTTGCAGGGAGATTTGAACTCTTGTGCGGTGTTGGTAGGAATGCGAAATGCTACAGTGATTTTAGAAAATGATATGGTGCTTCCTTAAAAAGCCAGAAATAGAAATACCATATGATCCAGCAATCCCACTCATAGGAATGTATCCTGGAGAAATAAGAGCCATCCCACGAACAGACATATGCAACACTCATGTTCACTGCCACATTATTTACAATAGCAAAAAGATGGAAACAATCTAAGTGCCCACCAACAGACGAATGGATAAACAAACTATGGTCATACACACAACGGAATACTACGTAATGATAAAGAACAATGTGAATCTGCAAAATATCTCACAACATGGATAAATCTGGAGCGCATTACGCTGAGTGAAGTAAGACAATCACAAAAGGACAAATACTGTATAAGACCACTTTATAAAAACACACAAAAATGTTTCCAAACAAACCAGCCCAACTTGTACAAGGAAAGGTCATGGAAGCTCCATAGACACATCCAAACTCCCTGAGGGACTGAATGGCTGGGCGGAGGGCTGTGGGGACCATGGTCTCGGGGAACATCTAGCTCAACTGGCATAACACAGTTTGTAAAGGCAATGTTCTACATTCTACTTTGGTGAGTAGTGTTTGGGGTCTTGGGGGCCTGTGAACGGCCATCTAGGACACTCCACTGGTCTCATCCCTTCGGGAGCAAGGGAGAGTGAAGAGAACAGGATACAGGGGAAAGATTAGTCCGAAGGACTAATGGACCACAGCTACCAAGCCCTCCACCAGACTGAGTCCAGTACAGCTAGATGGTGCCCGGCTACCACCGACTGGTCTGACTGGGATCACAATAGAGGGTTCTGGACAGAGCTGGAGAAGGTTGTAGAACAAAATTCTAACTCACAAAAAAAGACCAGATTTATTGGCCTAAAGGAGACTGGAGAAAACCCCGAGAGTATGGACCCCAGACACCCTTTTAGCTCAGTGGTGAAGTCACTTCCAAGGTTCACCGTTCAAGCCAGGGAGTGGACAGCCCCATAAAACCAAATGGGACTAATGAGGCACAGCAGTCCAGGGACAAGGACTAGAAGGCAGAAGGGGACAGGGAAGCTGGTGATAGGGAACCCAAGGTTGAGTAAGGATAGTGTTGATGTCTTGTGAGGTTGTTAACCATTGTCACAGGGCAACATGTATACTAACTGTTTAATGAGAAACATTTTGTTCTGTAAACCTTCATCTAAACTGAGAATAGCAGCACAACTGGAAGAGCGTAGTCGATGTCCCTGAACTGTGCATGTAGAAATTTTTGAAATGGTGTATCTTTGGCTATGTATATTTTCACCAAAAAAAAAAGGTCAAGAAGGGAGAGGGTTGACATGTCATGGGGTTGTTAACCAATGTCATAAAACAATATGTGTACTACTGTTTCATGAGAAACTATTTGTTCTATAAACCTTCACCTGAAGTACCATAAAAAAAAAAAAGTTTCCACACAGGAAGAAACAATCTTTGATGGTTACTAGGGAGAGGAGTGGTGGGGAGGGAAAAATGCTAACTAGATAGCAGGTAAGTGGTAACTTGGATGAAGCGTAAGACAGTATACAATGCTGAGGAAGTCAGCACAATTTGACCAGGGCAAAGTCATAGAAGCTTCAAAGACACATCCAAATGCCCTGAGAGACCAAGCTACTAGGCTGAGGGCTGGGGACCATAGTCTCAGGGAACATCTAGCTCAACTGGCATAACACAGCCTATAAAGAAAGTGTTCTACATCCAGTTGTGGTGAGTAGTGTCTGGAGTCTTAAAAGCCTGCAAGCGGCCATCTAAGATACATTTACTGGTCTCATCCCAGCTAGAGCAAAAGAGAATGAAGAAAACCAAAGTCACAAGGGAAAGATTAGTCTAAAGGACTAATGGACCACAACTACCACAACCTCCACTAGACTGAGTCCAGAACAACTAGATGGTGCCCAGTTACCACCACCAACTGCTCTGGCAGGGATTACAATAGAGGGTCCCGGACAGAGTGGGAGAAAACTGTAGAACAAAATTCAAATTCACAAACACACAAAAAAGACCAGTCTTGCTGGCCTGACAGAGACCGGATAAACACTGAGAGTATGGCCCCCCTGGACACCCTTTTAACTCCATGAAGTCACTCCTGAGGTTCACCCTTCAGCCAAAGATTAGACAGGTCTGTAAGAACAACAATAACACATGTGAGGAATGCGCTCTGTAGTTCTATCATGTATGTGTGACTAATGGGCATACAAGCCCCAAAGCAAAGATGAGAAGACAGGAAGGGACAGGAAAACTGGACGAATGGAAACAGAGAACCTCGGGTGGAGAAGGGGAGAGTGTTGACACATCGCAGGGTTGGCAACCAATGTCACAAAACAATTTGTCTATTAATTGTTTAATGAGAAACTAATTTGCTCCATAAACTCTCACCTAAAAGCACAATAAAAAAAATACTGAAACATAAAAAAAAAGATTACAGCCTTGGAAACTCTATGGGGCAGTTCTCCCTGTCCTATAAGGTCCTATGAGTCAGAATTGACTGACAGAGATGGGGGGAAAAGATAATAACAGCAATGGATTAAAACATGTATGAGTTTATAATGATACTTAGAACAATTATTGGTCACTTTTAGAGTATGCTATGGAACCATCTTGTTATTTTGAAAACTGACAAGTAAAGAGAAAGAATCAAGCATCTATTCTGCCCTTCCTATAGGAACTGTCCCCTAGGGTAACAAACAGTTGATAATTTCTCTCTCCAAAGTATTATAGTTAATCAAGGAAGAGTAAATGACAAATCATCATTTTGCAACCTCTAAATGGAGAAAAAAGTGAAGTTGTTAAAGATTTCATCCTACTTGGATCAACAATCAATGTTATGGAAGCCAACAGTCAAATGACATACTACACTGGGAAAATCTGCTGCAAAAGACCCCTTTAAAGTTTTAAAGAGCAAAGATGTCACACTTTGATGACTAAGGTGCACCTGACCCAAGCCATGCGGAAACTGGACAATGAAAAAGGAAGACCCAGGAATAACAGATACATCTGAACTGTGGTGCTGGCAAAGAATAATGAATATACCGTGAACTACCAGGAAAATGAACAAATCAGTCTTAGAAGAAATATAACCAGAATGCTCCTCAGAAGTGAGGACAGTGAGATTTTGGCTCACTTACTTTGGACAAGTCATCAGGAAAGACCAATCGCTAGAAAAAGACATCATGGTTGGTAAAGTGGAGGGTCAGCAAAAACAAGGGAAACCCTCAGGGAGATGGACTGACACAACAGGGAAAACAATGGACTCAAACACACCAATAATCATGAAGATGGAGCAGGACTGGGTAACATTTAGTCCTATTATACATAAGGTTGCCGTAAGTCAGAGCCAACTGGGTGGCAATCAACAACAACAACGACGAATTGTGAATCCAGGCAATGATCATCCCAGGCAGCTAACACCACAAAAGAGGCAATCAGACACTGTGAGCCTGTAGGGGAAGCACACACTACCACCTAGCGATGGGGAGTCCATGCTTAAAGGCTGAGCCTGAATGTGGTCAAGTCTCTGGATCCACACAGCATTTTACAGGAAATACAGGGACAGAAGAACATTTTAAATGCAAGCAGCAAAATCAAAATATGGAAACCTCTGTCTATAGGGCAAATAGCTTGGATTTTCCAACAAACAAAATGCAAGGAAAAAAAGAAATACGGAGGAAGCAATCTATTGATTAAAGGAGACAAGAGACATATCAACTGACTGCAATTATTTGGATCCTGCTTCAAACAAACTATGAAAAAAATGGAGACTATTGGGGAAAACTGAATGGTACTGTGATAGTACTGTGATCATGGATGAAATTTCAAATATCAGCTTTCTTAATACTTTTCAATTTATTAAAAAGAACTAGGTATTAAATCTCACTTTGGATGTCAACATTTCAAACCCATTTTACTTTCATTTTAATGTTCTACCGTATTAAAGAGTTCTTAATTTCAAGTATAAAATGCCACTCAATCATAAATTAGAGGTTAAAACACAGGGTATTTTGTTTCCTTTCAAACTCCTAGAGAAAGATGGTTAAGGAGCAAACAGTTCTGTGTCAAAAGATGCAATTCTCAGCAGGCATGGGGCTCCTCCGTCAGCCAGCGGCACCTTTTCTGCACTGGGCCCCCTTCTAGGGGAGGTGGGGCTGAGAGCTTCAGAGGCTGGCCTATGAGGCAGAGACCTAAGCCCTTCTGAGTGGTGTCTTACAAAGGGGAGAACAGACACAGAGAGGGTCCCACAGGGGGAAGATGCCATGTAAAGATCCATCTACAAGCCAAGGAACGCCAAAGATGCCCAGGGTTCCCAGAAGCTGGAAGAGACAAGGAAAGATCTTCCCTTAGAGCCAACAGAGAGAATATGGCCCTGCTGATGCACTGGGTTCGAACTCCTAGCCTCCAGAACTGGGAGACAATACATTTCTATTCCTTAAAGTCACCCACTTTGTGGCATTTTGTTACTGCAGCCCTAAGGAGACAAAGACACTGGGTCATCAGGTACAATGTCTATTATTCTCAAAGTCTAATGTTGGAAAAATGAAAAATAAAAATGAGATCAGACACAAGCCAAAACACAGTGCCGTATGTGTAGAAGATAAGCAAATGCATCTGTTAAATAATAAAATTGCTAAAGCCCCAAAGAATGCTTTTGAAGTTAATTATTTTTATGCAAAGAAGTAACAGCTGAAGGAAGAAATCTATGCAAATTCACATTTTCTAGTGACGTACCTGTGTGTCATATGCCGTCGGAAGGTTTATCCAAGCTTGGTCAGGAGGAGGATACTTCAATAAGGAAAGATGTGAGCAGTGTCAAACTTGTCCTCCTTCAAACAAAGCAGTGGGGTCCCTTATCTAGGAAGGAAGCATAACACGTGGTCAACTCTCATCTGCAGAATTTTGAAAGCTTTTCAAAATAGAATTTCAAAATGTAAATTTCCATAAAATGCAACTAAGAAGTTTAAGATAAAACATTTTAACCACACTATATGCAGATGTGGTTTGAGTTATCAA
Organism: Trichechus manatus latirostris; assembly: GCF_000243295.1. NCBI lineage: Eukaryota > Metazoa > Chordata > Mammalia > Sirenia > Trichechidae > Trichechus > Trichechus manatus. Next base: position 9,271,490 of record NW_004443981.1, read on the forward strand.
CCCCCTTTTTTAGTTGGACTCGAATTACAAATCTACATATCTCCAGGTTATTTTCATTTTTAAATCACTTTTATCGTGAAATATTATGTACACACAGTATTATATACATATTATATACACATAGAAGAGTGGAGGAAACATATATGTACAGTTTCATAAACATTTACTACACAAACACTAGTGTAACTACCACCCAGGCCAAGGAATGGAGCACTGCCAGGACTGCAGAAAGGCTGGGTGCCCCTCTCTGATCCCAAATCCATTTCTCTCCTCTAAGTAACTACCACCCTCACTTTTAAGGAGCCCTGGTGGCACAATGGAGCCCTGATGGTGTAGTGGTTAAGATACTGGCTGCTAACCATAAAGGTCAGCAGTTCAAATCCACCAGCTACTCCTTGGAAACCCTAAGGGGTAGTTCTACTCTGTCCTGTAGGATGTCTACAGGTCGGAATCGACGGGACGGCAACAGGGGGGGTTGGGTGGCACAATGGTTAAGCGTTTGGCTGCTAACCAAAAGATTGGCGGTTTGAACCCACCCAGCAGCTCCGAGGGAGAAAAGACCCAGTGATCTGCTCCCATAAAGATTACAGCCTAGAAAACCCTAAGGGGAGGCACTTCTGCTCTGATACATGGGGTCACTATGAGTCAAAATCAACTTGATGGCATCTAAAAACAACCCTAACTTTTATGGTTATCATTTCCTTGCTTTTCTTTAGAGCTTTATAGGTACATAGCCCTAACATATATAGTTTATTTTCGCTTGCTTCTGAATTTTATATAAATGGGATCATTTTGCATGTATTCTTTTGTCTTGCCTTTTTTTTGGCTCAACATTATTCTTGCTGTACCTGTAGTTTATTTTCATTGCTGTGTAACAATCCATTGTATAAATACACCATAACTCACCTGTCTATTCCCTTGCCGATGGACCTCTGAGCAGTTTCTGCTTTGGAGCAATTACAAATGATACTAAGATCTTTTTGCTACAGATATCTCAAGCACATAGGCATGCGTTTCTCTGGTGTACATATCTAGAAGTGTGATTGCTAGGTTACTGGTAGTAGAGATTCAAAATTACTACATACAGTCAAAATATTTTCTAAAGCAGTGATAACAATTTACACTCCCACCAGAAAGGTATGAGAGAGTTTCTGTTGCTCAACATTTTCAAGACTTCTCAGACTTTTTAAATCTTGCTAACTGAATGGTTGTGGAGTGGTATCTTAAGAACTCTTTATTATATAGAATTTTGTAATTATTTTGAACAAAGAATCCATGAAATCTTATATCTGGCAACTGCTGCAATGGAGATTTAATTTTGCAACCACATAATCATTCACTTTTCCTATGGTTACTGTACTTTGATTTCTCTCCAGATATTCTTTCCTTGGAAGATGAGGATGGCACAGGACTGGACAGTGTTTCGTTCTGTTCTACATAGGGTCACTATGAGTCGGAACCGACTCAACAGCACCTAATAACAACATTCTTGCCCACTCTCACTCCACAAGCTTCCAGAGGCACTGACTCCAACTCTGGGTGCAGGAGGAAGCATGTGACTTGGACCTGGCCAATCAAGCATTCTGTTCTCCTGGGCAGAGATAGGTTCGTCTCTATAAACACACAATCCACCAAGTCATAACTAACAAAGTCTTTTCTTCCCGCTCTGGGACTGAAAGAGACTCTCACTCTTTCCCAAAAAGCACACACAAGTCTGGAGCTGACACTGCCCTCTGGCAAGTATGAGTGAAGAGCCTGTCTGAGAACAGAGCAAACACGGACAAAGATGTTAGGGAAGAAACTGACTGAACGGGAACATCTGCAGCCAGCCCCACCTTAGATTTAGGTGAGTCAATAAATCCCATTTTTAACTTGAACAGCTACAGTCAAGTTTTCTAAAATTTACATCACAATGAGCCCTCACTGATACAATCAAATATTTAAAAACATGGGTTTTAATCTACTCAAGAAACTGCCTGGGTCAATATGCATAGATCACGCATATATACATACATACACACATTCCCAAAATTCTTTCATTCACAGTTTTATTAATTCTGAGCCATTTATCACCCAAACCTGGACTACAGTTCTCGACAAATGAACAAGATTAGGCCTGAACGTTTCTTTGGCAAGAGAACTAAAAATCAATAGCTGTAATTTACGTGTCCACTATAAACACTTCACTGAATATGCTATCCCTGTCAGGCTTTAGTAATAAAGTTATGGTAACCGCATAAAACATGTTAAGCAGCAGCAACCCCTGTTTTAGTCTCAAGAAGTATTTGGGTAAAACTGGAATGATTTCTTCCTTTTGAAAGTCTGGTGGAATATAAAATGGAGCCATATGTGCCTAAAAATGTGTAATTACTGATTCAAATTTTAAAGTGGTTATAGGATTACTCAAGGTTTTCTATTTCTTCTTCAGTCACTTTTATTAAGTTGTATTTTGTAAGAAATTAATTTTATCTAAATTTTCAAATATACTGGCATGATGCTATTTATAATATTATTTAACGATATTTTTAATCTAATGAATCTATAGTGATTTCCATTTTTCCTTTCATTTCATTGATTATTTGTGCCTCTGTTTTTTTCCTTATCAGTCTTATCAGAGGTCTGTCAGTTTTGCTAGACTTTTAAAATAAACAATTTGTTTGCTTTGTGGATCTTTTCTACCTAAGTTTTCCACTTGATTAATTCTCGTTATTATTTTCTTCTGGCCTGTTTTTTTGTCTTTTTCTAATTCTGATGTTTAGCCTATTTAATTTTGAGCCTTTCTTCTTTTCTAAGGCTATGTATTCTACAAATTTTGTTATGTTGTTGTTAGATGCTGTCGAGTTAGTCCAGACTCATAGTGACCCCATGCATAACAGAACAAAATACTGCCCAGCTCTGTGCCATCCTCACAATGTTTGAGCCCATTGTTGCTACCACTGTGTCAATCCAGCTCATTAATGATCTTCCTATTTTTTGCTGACCTTCTACTTTACCAAGCATGATGTCCTTCTCCAGGTGCTTGTCCCTCCTGATAACACGTCCAAAGTAGGTGAGACAAAGTCTCACCATCCTCCCTGCTGAGAAGCATTCTGGCTGCACTTCTTCCAAGACAGGTTTGTTTGTTCTTCTGGCAGTCCATGGTATATTTAATATTCTTCACCACCACCATAACTCAAATGCACCAATTCTTCTTTGGTCTTCCTTGTTCATTGTCCAGCTTTCGCAAATTGCACAAATTTTGATGTACAGTATTTTCATTATCATTCAGTTAAAAATATCTGCTAACTTGCATTACATCATCTTCTTTGACCAATAGGTTATTTTAAAATATTTCTTTATTTTTAAACTCTTGGGGATTTTATAATTATCTTTTTGTTACTGATTTATAGGTCAAGTCTACTGATGTTAGAGATCATAATCTGTATTATTTCAATGCTTTGAAATTTACTGAGACTTGCACTATGGCCCAGTATTGGGCAATTGTTTATAAATGCCGTTTGCTTTAAAATAAAGTATATGTTGCAGTTTTTAGACAGAATGTTCTATATGTGTACATTAAACCAAAGTTATTAATCCTGTTTAAAACTTTTGTCTTTACAGATCTTTTTGGGGGTGAAGGTTGGGGGAAGGGTCCTTCCTGCTTGTTTCATCAATTACTGAGATGTTTGTTGAAATCTCTACTATGATTATAAGTTTGTCTATTTCTCCTTGGGTGCATGTCAATTTCTACATTGTATATTGTGAAGTCGTATTATTATGCTCATCTACATGTTAAATTATTATGATTTCCTTTGGGATTGCTAACTTTTTATCATTATAAAATATGGTAGAGACTACATGTTCACTAAAATAATTTCCTCTACCTCCTGGACACAGTTATATTTCCCAGTCTCCCTTAAGTTAAGTTTGGTTATACAACTTGAGGTCTGCTGAATGGGATGTAAACATATGTACACCTCCAGGCCTGGCCCATGACCACTTACGTGATTCTCTCTTCCCCAAATGCAAAGGATCCTGCAAAATACTCCAAGGTCCTAGGAGATGGCAGAGTCACAAGGTAGAAGACACTTGAATCCTTAAATGACTACATAGAAAGCAATCTGCTAACTAGGACTATCTTGTTGGACTCTGTGTGAGCAATAAATGAACATGTTCACAATAAGCTGAAATATTCAGGTTTTTGTTACAGCAACTAGAGTTACTCACACGGTAACATAAAATGACACTTGTTTGTAGTACTGCTTTTTGCCTTATATTTTTTCTGATACTATACAATCTTGTTTTAGGTTAATATTTACATGGTTTATCTTTTTCCATCATTTTACCTTCAACCTTTCTGAATCCTTATGTTTTAGATGGGCGTCTTGCAAACAGCATACAGTTGGGGGTTTTAAAAAATCCAATTTGACATTTTCATCTTTTAACAGGAGCACTTGGCCTATTATTGGAAGTAATTACTCATATTTAAATCTATGATTTTACCAGGGACTTTCCATTTGCCTTCTTTTGGATGATTTCTTATCATTCCAGTCACCACTCCCCACTAAACTGGAAGTTACATACTCTATGTCTATTCTTCTAGTGATTAGTTTAGAAATTATAATGTGTAGCTGACTTATCAAAGTTCAATGTTAATCAATATGTTTACCCTTCTCTGGGAACCTTAAAACACTGACTCCACTTACCGTATTTACAACTTATAAACTTCTCTCACGTGTGTATACATATGTGTATATATTTAAAACCTATAAGTCACTATCAAGGTTTTATATAATATTCATTTAAATACACCTACTGTCTTTGTTTTCTAGTGCCGTCATAACAAAAAAGTCAAGAGTAGGTGGCTTTAATCAACAGAAATTTATTGTCTCATAGTTTTGGAGGCTAGAAGTCCAAATGAGGCATCAACTAAAAGGGAGGGGTCTTCCTTGTCAGTAGCCCCAGGCATTCCTTGGCATTCACTGGCTTGTACATGGATCTTCATGTGGTCTCTCTTCCCTGTATGTCTCTCTGTGTGTCTGTTATAAGACACCACTCAGAAGAGATTAGGTCTGGGACCGACCCTACTCTAGCAGGACTTCATTAACATTAAAAAACCCTATTTCCAAACAGGGTCACATTCACTGGTACACAGATTAGGGCTTTAACCTATCTTTTTAGAGGGCATAATTCAATCCATAACACGTACATATATACTACTTGCTTTGCTCTTCATTCCTTCTTGCAGCTCAGACCTATCTAGAATAATTTTCCCTCTGCTTGGTGGCAAACTCTCTCTTTTTGTTTGTCTGAAAACATCTTTGTTCTTGAAGGATATTTTTGCTGGGTACAGAATTTTTTCATTCAATATAATTATTATACCACTATTTTTTTTGGCTTTCATTGTGTTGAGAAATCAACTGACTGTTATTCCTTTGTAGGTAATCCCCCCTCACACACACACAAATGCTTTTAAGATTTTCTCCTTGTTTTTGGTTTTCTGCAGTTGCACTATGATGTGACTACATGTGAATTTCTTTTTACTTATCCTGCCAGTAATTTGTTGGGCTTTCTGAATCTGTGGTTTAGCATCTTTTATAGTTTCTGGAAGTTTTTCAGTCATTATCTTTTCAAATATTGTTTCGCACTGTTCTCTCTCTCCTCACCTTCTCAGACTCCAATTATACATATGTTAGGCCTCACTATTTTACCTATGTCTCCTGTCTTCCTTTTGTGTTTTCCATTATTTCTATCCCTGTACTCCATACTGATTTCTCCTTTTGGTCTATTACCATAGTGGATTCCACTGACTGATATTCAGTATTAAACCAACCTTTCATTGCCAATGAAATAAACCTCACTTGGTCTTTATATATTATCCTCTGTATATGTTGCCAGATTCTATTCGCTAAACTTTATTGGGAATTTTTGTGTATATGAAAAATACTGCTCTGTGGTTTTCATTACTTGTAACATCTTTGTCCAGTTTTGCGATCAGAATAATGTTGGCCTTACAGAATGAAATGGGAACTATTCTCACCTCTTCTGTTTTCTGAAAATGTTTTTTGTCCGATTAGTATTATTTCTTCCTTAAGTGTTTGATACAATTCACCAGTGAAATCATTTGGGCCTGAAGTTTTCTTTCAGATAAAGTTCTTAACTATAAATTCAATTTCTTTAATAAACAGACTTATGCTTGTTATATATTTCTTCTTTAGTGAGCTTTAGTGGTTTGTGTTTTTCAAGGAATTTGTTCATTTTACTTAAGTTGTCAAATTTATTGGCATAAAATTATTTATAATATTCCTTATTATCCTTTCAATGTCTGTAGGATCTGTCATGATAGCCACTTTTTTATTCCTGATATTGGCAGTTAATGTTTCTTTTTTCTCCCCCGATCAGAAATTTTTCTGGATATAATATATATCTTTTACTTATTACAGTGTACTTTCAAATAATATACTACTTCAAGTACAGAACCCTGTAACACCATACTTCCATTTCTCCTATCCTTTGTGCTATTGCTGGCATTTATATATCTCTACAATTATAATAAATCCCACAAAACATTTGTATCTTTGCTTTGTATAGCCAATTATTTTTCAGATATTAGAGATGAAGCTATTTAACAATCTATTTAACATTTCTATTTCCTTGAATTTCTTTGTGTATATGCAAATTTCCATCTAGTACCATTTTCCTTCTACTTGAACTTTAATGTTTCCTGTAGTGCAGTTCTTCTGGAAATACATTCTCTCAACTTTCCTTGGCTAACAAATTCTTTATACTTTATTTAACCTTCATTCTTAAAAGACACTTTCACTGTGTAGAGAATTCTAAGCTAACAGTTTTTCCCCCATCGGTATTTAAAAAACGCTACTCCATTGCCCTCTGGCTTGCACAGTTTTTGACCAGAAGTCTGCTGTCATTCTTATCTTTGTTCCTCTGTAATAAGCCTTCTTTTCTTCTGGCAGCTTTTAATAATTTTTTCTCTTTATCACTGGTTTTCAGCAATTTGACTATGAGATGCCTTGATATGGTTTTCTTTATGTCTACTCTGGACTTTTTTGGCTTCATGGTTTGTCATTTTTATCAAATTTGGAAATTTTTCAGTCATTATTTTTCAAATATTGTTTCCATACCTTTTTCTCCTCCTCCTGGGACTCCAGTTATATGTCTTAGATGAGTTACACTGTCCCACAGGCCACTAATGCTCTGTAATTTTGTTCAGTCTTCTTTTCTCTCTGTGCTGTATTTTGGATAGTTTCTATTGCTATGTCTTCCAGTTCACCACTTTTCTTCTGCAGTATCTAATCTGTTATCTACTGTAGTTTTCATCTCTAGAGGTTCCATTTTGCCTTTTTTATATCTTTCATTTTACTCATTATGCTTATGTTTTCTTCTACATTCTTGAACATATGCAGCATATTTATAATAGTTATTCTAATGTCCTTATCTGTTAATTTCATCATCTCTGTCCGTTTTGGGTCTGTTTCTATTGATTTTCTCCTGGTTAATATATTTTCTTGCTTCTTTGCATACCTGGTTAAATTTTTATTAGATGCTGGACACTGAATTTTTTTTTTTTTTTTACATTGTTGAGTGTTGGATTTCACTGTATCTCTTTATATATAGTTTGGGCTTTGTTCTAGGAACGCAGTTAAGTTACTTGTAATCAGCAACTGAATCAGTAAATCTATAAAAAGTCCAGAGCAGCCTTTCAGTCTAGGGCTAATTCAGCTCCACTACTAGGGCAATATCCTTCTGAGGAATCTACCAGATGCTTTAGATGAAAAGGCTGTTCCAAACCCATCCTAATAAAAATTAAAAAGCAAGCCTCCAAAGGATCTAACTGATTCTACTCTGGCTGGTGGGAACACAAACTATTCCCAGCCCTGTGTGACCTTCAAGAATTGTTGGATCTAGTCCTTCTTGGTGGTGGTGGTGGTGGTGGTGGTAGTTGTTTTAAATATGTTACTGTCTTAGATGAAAGTTTACACAGCAAATTAGGTTCCCCTTTAACAAGTTTTACACAAATTGTTCCATGCCATTGGTTACAATTTTTACAAAGTGTCACAATTCTCATTTTTTCCATTCTATTTGTTCTGTTTCCATTGATGTAGCTTCCCTTCCCCTCCTTGCCTTCTCACCTTTGCTTCTGGATAAATGTTAACTGTTCGGTCTCATATAGTTCGCTGTTTAAGGGATCATGTTACTCATGAGTGATAGTGTTTAATTTATAAGCCAGTCTATTACATAGTTGAAAAATAACCCGCAGAAATAGCTTCAATTCCATGTTCAAAGGTTATCTTAGGGCAATAGTCTCAGGGGTTCTGGTGATTCTTTTCCTGGCTTAGAGTTCTTTCCTTTCACACATGTGCAGATCAGTATTCAGCCAAAGCCTCCTGGGGTCCCTCTAAAGATCTCTGAGGCTGTCTTCTAAGCAGCTACCTCCTCTCTAATACTTTGCCCCACAAACTCCAGCTCCCTTGGCGTTCCCAAACTCTGATCTCTGTTTCTTCACTTAAGTGAGGCCAGTGGCTCTGTTTGGCTTCCTTCCCTCTGCACTGCAACCTGGAAACTGCCTCTCAGCCAGGGTTTGGCAAACTATGGCTTGTGGGCCAAATTCAGTCAGCCACCCATTTTTGTAAATAAATTTTTATTAAAACACATCCATACACATTCATTTATGTACTGTAGCACAAAAGCAGCCCCAGACCAAGGCAGAGTTGAATAGTCGTGACAGAGACTGCATGGCCTGCAAAGCCTAATGTATTACTATCTGGCTCTTAATACAAGAAAAAGTTTGAAGACTTCTGCTCTAGAGATTAAGCTGGAATAATCATAGGGCTCATTCCATTTGTTTCTCTTATTTCAAGGAACACAGTCCTAACCTGCCTGCCTGAGACACAACATTTAAGGGTGTGTCAAAAAACTCAGTAATCGAGATAAATATTTTAATACAATACTTCTAAAAACCCAGATTAATGCAGAAAAATCCATGATCAACAAAACATCAGAATTTTAAATAAAGACAGGGTCAATAATGATGCCATGCCAAGTCATACTGGAGCCTGAGGCAAAAGAAAAAAATCATTAATAGCAATCCTGTCTTAATTATTTTTAATCATGGTTTCTTCCATTAAAATTTTTTTTAAAGTATTGCATTATAAAACATTGTTTATGTCAGCTGCTGAGTTTTTGGTGCCCCGTTAAATTCTGCACCCAAGGCAAGCAGGCAAGTGCCTCACTCACCTCCCTCTAGTCCTGGTAGGAGGGTACCTCTGGACCTTGGTATTTCATCATGGCGGAAACAGAACTGACTTATTAAGTAGAACTGGACTAACACCTTATAACTACAGGGGGTTATCTGAATTGGCAAACTAAATGCTTTCTTTCTCAGAGATGTCTTAGAAACAGAGATTGCTTCAATCTGGAATGTTATGCTCTGATTATTTCCCACTATTTGCAACAAATGTCTCATATGTACATGTTCCAACACACCCATCAGAGGAGACCATAAAATGTTTGTCAAATGAATATAAATTAGTAAACAAAAGCACTATGCAAATAGGAAAAGTACTATAAGGGTATAAAAACTTTGTTACAATTACTACATAAGTGTATGCACACAAAGATAATGTGACTGCAAAACAATACTGTAATTATATAGTATCTGGTGATAACCCATTACATTATGAGGTACACCAAAAAGAGGCACATGCTGCAACTGCTACCAAGTCCATTTATTTTTGGTGAAAGTAGGTGCCCATTCTCTGAACAAGTTAGTTCAATGTAAACCAAATCAACCAACAAACTTCCCTTCCTGATTTTGCAGGATTACCACCCTTCTAAAATTAGTGAGTTCATTTTCTAAATATTCCCAACTCCTATTATTATCTAATAAATCTGATAGGAAAGCACTTGGCAAAAAAAAAGAACTGTCTCATTACTATGTGAGAACAGAAGAACTTCTACACATATAGCCAATTTCCTCATATTCTTTATGTTGTTTGTTTCATTTTCTAAGGGACAGGTGCAAGGAAATATTTTCAAATGTGACGACAAAAAAAGCTTTTTTCTTGATTAAAAATTTTATGATGTTAAATTTAGATAAACACGCCTGTCAGTTTGTTGTACTGCGGGGGATTACAAGCTGCTGTGATGCGGGAAGCTATGCCACCAGTATTCAAATACCAGCAGGGTCACACATGGCAGACAGGTTTCAGCTGAGCTTCCAGACTAAGACTAGGAAGAAGGACCTGGCGATCTACTTCTGAAAAGAATTAGCCAGTGAAAACCTTATGAACAGCAGCAGAACACTCTGATACAGTGCTGGAAGATGAGCCCCTCAAGTTGGAAGGCAGTCAAAAGACAACTGGGGAAGAGCTGCCTTCTCAAAGTAGAGTCGACCTTAATGACATGGATGGAGTCAAGCTTTTGGGACCTTCATTTGCTGATGTGGCACAACTCAAAATGAAAATAAATGGCTACAGACATCCATTAATGATCGGAACCTGGAATGTAATGAAGTATGAATCTGGGAAAACTGGAGATGGTCAAAAGTGAAATGAAACACATACACACTGATATCCTAGGCATTAGTTGAAATGGACTGGCTTTGGCCATTTTGAATTGGACAATCATATGGTCTACTATGCTGGGAATGACAACTTGAAGAGGAATGGTGGTACATTTATTGTCAAAAAGAACATTTCAGGATCTATCCTGAAGTACAATGCTGTCGGCGATAGGATAATACCCATACGTCTATAAGGAAGACCAGCTAATACGACTATCATTCAAGTTTACATATCAACCACTAAGGCCAAAGATGAAGAAATGGAAGATCTTTACCAACTTCTGTAGTCTGAAATTGATCGAAAACGCAATCAGGATGCATTGATAATTCCTGGTGATTGGAATGCGAAGGTGGAAATAAAGAAGGATTGGCAGTTGGAAAATACGGCCTTGGTAAAAGAATGACGCCGGAGATAGCATGACAGAATTTTGCAAGACCAACAACTTGTTCATTGCAAATACCTTTTATCAACAACATAAAGGGCAACTATACACATGGACCTCACCAGATGGAATACACAGGAATCCAATCAACTACATCTGTGGAAAGACACATGGAAAAGCTCAATATCATCAGTCAGAACAAGGCCAGAGACTGAATGTGGAACAGACCATCAATTGCTCATATGCAAGTTCAAGCTGAAGCTGAAAAAAATTAGAACAAGTCCACGAAAGGCAAATTACAACCTTGATGAGATTGTTAACCATTGTCATAGGGCAACATTTGTAGTAACTGTTAAACGAGAAACTATTTTGTTCTGTAAGCCTTCATCTTAAGTGAGAATAACAGCACAATTGGAAGAGTGTAGTCAATGTCACTGAACTGTGTATGTAGAAATTTTTGAAACGGTGTATCTTTGGCTATGTGTATTTTCACCAAAAAAAAAAAGGTTGAGAATTTAGAGGGTTAATATGTTGTGGGGTTATTAACCAATGTCATAAAACAACGTGTGTACTACTGTTTCATGAGAAACTATTTGTTCTGTAAGCCTTCACCTGAAGTACAATAAAATATAAAAAAAAACAACAACAGTAAATTGTATCCAAAAAAAAAAAAAATTACGAGCTTGAGTATATTCCACCTGAATTTAGAGACCATCTCAAGAACAGATTTGACGCGCTGAACACTAATGACCGAAGACCATGTGAGTTGTCTAATGACATCAAGAACATTTATACATGAAGAAAGCAAAGAGTCATTAAAAAGACAAGTAAGAAAGAAAAGATCAAAATGGATGTCAGAAGAGACTCTGAAACTTGCTCTTGAATGTTGAGTAGCTAAGGCAAACGGAAGAAATGATGAAGTAAAAGAGCTGAACAGAAGGTTTCAAAGGGCGGCACGAGAAGACAAAGTAAAGTATTATAATGACATGTGCAAAGACCTGGAGGTAGAAAACCAAAAGAGAAAAACACGCTCAGCACTTTTCAAGCTAAAAGAACTGAAGAAAAAGTCAAGCCTTGAGTTGCAACACTGAAGGATTCTACAAGGAAAATATTAAATGATGCAGGAAGCATTAAAAGAAGATGGAAGGAATACACCAAATCACTCTACCAAAAAAACTGGTCCACGTTCAACCATTTCAGGAGGTAGCATATGATCAGGAACCAATGGTACTGAAGGAAAAAGTTCAAGCTGCACTGAAGGCACTGGCAAAAAAACAAGGCTCCAGAAATTGATGGAATACCAGTTGAGATGTTTCAACAAACAGATGCAGCACTGGAAGTGCTCACTTGTCTACACCAAGAAATTTGGAAGACAGCTACCTGGCCAACCAACTGGAAGAGATCCATATTTATACCTATCCCAAAGAAAGGTGATCCAACTGAATGTGGAAATTATCAAACAGTATCATTAATATCATATGCAAGTAAAATTTTGCTAAAGATCATTCAAAAGTGGCTGCAGTGGTATATCAACAGGAAACTGCCGGAAATTCAAGCCAGATTCAGAAGAGGACGTGGAAGCAGGGATATCATTGCTGATGTCAGATGGATCCCGGCTGAAAGCAGAGAACACCAGAAGGATGTTTACCTGTGTTTTACTGACGATGCAAAGGCATTTGACTGTGTGGATCATAACAAATTATGGATAACATTGCAAAGAATAAGAATTACACAACACTTAATTGTGCTCATGAGGAACCTGTACATAGATCAAGAGGCAGTTATTCGAACAGAACAAGGGGACACTGCGTGGTCTGAAGTCAGGAAAGGTGTGTGTCAGGGTTATATCCTTTCACCATACTTAATCTGTGTGCTAAACAAATAATCTGAGAAGCCGGACTATATGAAGAAGAATGGGGTAACTGGATTGGAGAAAGACTCATTAACAACCCGCATTATGCAGATGACACAACTTTGCTTACTGAAAGTACACAGGACTTGAAGCACTTACTGATGAGATCAAAGACCACAGGCTTCAATATGGATTACACCTCAACATAAAGAAAATCAAAATCCTCACAACTGGACCAATAAGCAACATCATGATAAATGGAGAAAAGATTGAACTTCTCAATGATTTCATTTTACTTGGATCCACAATCAACATCCATGGAAGCAGCAGTCAAGAAATCAAAAGATGCACTGCACTGGGCAAATCTGCTGCAAAAGACCTCTTTACAGTGTTAAAACGCAAACATGTCACCTTGAAGATTAAGGTAAGCCTGACCCAAGCCATGGTGTTTTCAATCGCCTTATACGCATGTGAAAGCTGGACAACGTATAAGGAAGACCAAAGAAGAACTGCTGCCTTTGAATTAAGGTGCTGGCGAAGAATACTGAATATACCATGGACTGCCAAAAGAACGAACAAGTCTGTCTTGGAAGAAGTACAACCAGAATGCTCCTTAGAAGCAAGGATGGAGAAACTCTGTCTCACATACTTTGGTCATGTTATTAGGACCAGTCCCTGGAGAAGGACATCATGCTTGGTAAAGTAGAGGGTCAGCGAAAAAAGAGGAAGACCTTCAGCGAGATTGACTGACAACAGTGGCTGCAACCATGGGCTCAAGCATAACGATTGTGAGGATGGTGCAGGACCGGGCAGTGTTTCGTTCTGTTGTACACAGGGTCGCTATGAGTTGGAACTGACTCAATGGCACTTAACAACAATATGCATATAAAACACTTAAGAAACACTTCCAAATAGCGCGATGTTTTCATGAGCGTCACAAAATAGTGCGTGTGTTTGTTACTACAAACCAGAGTATTTAACTCAAATTTTAATACAATAGGCTTTATGGCAGTCCATTCATAAATACCATAAGCTGGACATTTGTCACCCGGGGACTGCCTGTATTTCAGCTATGGCATTCCCAGAGTTTATTTATCATCTGAGGACTAACATATGACGTTCATCACCAGCTGCACCAAGGTAGCACCGTCAGCCGAGGCAAATGAGGTCACCTCTGACTTCAAGGAAGACATTTCAGACCTTGACTAGGCTAAAACAAATTTTTCACATCATTTACATAATTATTTGCTTAACTTCTAGTTACTTTAATATGAGAGTAGACAAGAAATATTTAGCTTACCTTTGAAAAGCATTCTCCAAAAGGATGTGAAAGAGGGGGAAGAAAAGAGCTACTGAAGAATGAAACGACAGCCCCATGCAGCTGAATAATTTTTTAAATCATTCTTGGGGGAAAGAAGCCATGTTTTGGAGCTATAATGCAATGATGAGGGTTTTCCTGTTTTTGCTTTTAGCATTGTAATAAATGTCTCTGAAGTCTTACCTACCTGAGTATTTAAGACTAATTTTCTGTCATCATGATCAAACATCCATTACTTGAAAAATGTCAAGCATATTTTTGCAACTACATAGAGTAGTGTTGGAAATCTAATGCAGTGTTTCTAGAATCTTTTTAATTTAATATTCTTTGTGCTACCTAAATCCTCTAAAATAAATTTACTTCATGATCAAATCTGACTCCTCCATTGTTAAAACTGCTAGATCCACCAGTACAAACATTCCTGTCATCTAACCGGTCATATTATTTTAGCTTAGAGCTGTACCAAGTGTGAAATCTTTCCAGGTCACCCTGAAATTTTCATCTAATCGGCCTTTCAAATAAACTATTCTGCAATGTTGGCTTTTGCTTAATATAGTTATGATTCATTGCAGTTTACTCAGTGAATTTAAATAGAGATTTGTTATGCAACATCAAACCTCTTAGGTTTCCCCAAAAATTTATCAATATTTTGAACATAAAATATTCTACTGTCAACACTTCTTATGCAAATAAAATGGCTATATTAATAAAAATTTCTATTGGAATAATATTAAAATAAATCTGTAAATGTAGGTTACAGCAGTGCTATGAACAACTCCAGAAGACTGCAATGAGAGCCTGGGAGCAGGGCATCCAGTGAGTGGGTTTCATGGCAGACATGCCGGACCAACGTCCACCTCCTGTTCTCGTGGTCTTCACAGTGCCCAGCACCACCTTGTGCACGGCCCCTGGCTGAGACCCAGACAGTCAAGGGTAGTCAGGACCACAACCTCCCCATCTGACTCCAGGGCACACGCCCTTCCTACCCTCGGATACGTTCCTACCCTTACACTAGGGGGGTGTGGGGAGTGCTGACCATACTAGGTGACACTGTCAGAGGGTGTGACATCAAAATGACTGTCTATAAAATTTTTGTGCATTGCTTCAGCAGAAATATATTTATTTTTACCAAAAAATCCCCATAGTTTATAGCAACAATTGTGAGGATGGTGCGGGACTGGGCAGTGTTTGGTTCTGTTGTAGACAGGGTCACTAGGAGTCGCAACCGACTCAACGGCACCTAACAACACCACAACATCCCTGTAGCTAGTTATAACAACAAAAATTTTTTCATAAGCCCAGCTTACATGTATCATTATACCTACAAGACTAAAACTCTATGCTAATTTACTGTTTGAATCTTCCAACGTCCTCCAGTCAGAGCTGCTGCCCAATTACAATGACGCTTCAAATCAAGTGGTTTTATCTGTATGCGCCACAAGCATGTGCTGTTGTTTTTGTTGCTGCTGATGTTTTTCCAGTAGCTGATTTTGTCAAATTTTCTGGTGTTTTAGCTACAATATTGTGGTAATTAGCATAGGGGGGTGACACCATTGAGTTACCACAGTGGGTGACACCAACCCTAGTTACGTCACTGCAGATGTGCCCAGTAAATATGTCTGAATGACGGCACTCCTTCTTCAGCTTGGTACTTGTAAATGTAACTTACAAGAAATGTCCTTAAACGAAACATCAAAAGTACGGGGCTAAGTTTTACTGGTTTTCAAAATTCCTTCACTCTCCTTGATAATCTCCATTCTTGAATCTGAGGGACTATTTAAATTTGTTACACCTCAATATATTTGTTCACTTACATGAGAAAGAACTTGAAGGGACAGTAAAGGAAGGAAGAACCCATCAGGGTATCAAAAGTCATCTATTCTCAGCTGTCTCCTAATCCTTGGAGGTGGGAAAAAATAGAAATAGTAAATAACATGAAAAAGTAGTAAATCAGTAATGGAAAAAAATTTTCTGAGTTGGATCAGCAAACACCTGGCAAATTCTGAGACAATCCTGCAAGAAGGGTCAATG
Organism: Trichechus manatus latirostris; assembly: GCF_000243295.1. Classification (NCBI taxonomy): domain Eukaryota; kingdom Metazoa; phylum Chordata; class Mammalia; order Sirenia; family Trichechidae; genus Trichechus; species Trichechus manatus. The sequence goes on from NW_004443981.1 coordinate 9,287,635, forward strand.
TAGATCATCACAACTACCTAACAGGGTAACTCCAGCACTTCTGTTCAGTCATTCACGTGTCTATGGTGGGCCACGCACCCTGCAAGGAGAAGGGGAAAAGACGGACAAGGCCTCGTCCTCGCACACATGACCATCTACGGGAACAAGGATATAACACAGGCAGTTACGTGTGTGTGCGTGTCCACTGAAAACTACCGAAGGGGAAGTACATGGTGGACGCAGCAGTGACACCCACACAAGTGGGGTACAGGGATGGCCTTCCTGAGGAGGGGATGTGTAAACTGAAGGGTAAGTAGAAGTTAACTATTTTCTGTATTTCTCAGATTTTTAAATTATAAAATAGGTAAAGTCCATTCAAAAATCAAATGCTTAAAAAGTGGTTCAGTATTAAACATCAATTCAACATCTCATTTTATAGGTTGTATAGAAAATAAACCCCATTACAATTCTAGGGTATTGAACTTTTTGTTGGACAATACTGTTGTTGTTAGGTGCCGCTGAGTCAGTTCCAACTCATAGTGACACCGTGCACAACAGAACGAAACCCTGCCCGGTCCTGCACCATCCTCACAGTCGTTGCCATGTCTGAGCCCATTGTTGCAGCCACTGTGTCAGTCCATCTCATTGAGGGTCTTCCTTTTTTTTGATGACCCTCTACTTTACCAAGCATGGTGTCCTTCTCCAGGGACTGGTCCCTCCTGATAACACAACCAAAGTATGTGAGACGTAGTCTCTCTATCCCTGCTTCTAAGGAGATTCTACCTGCCTACCAAATGTCTTCCAGGCCTTAAATTATATTTCAAAATTATCTTTATTAAAGGTGATATAAGAGCGGTTTTTTCAATAACTCATACATTGAAAGCCTTGTTCTAAGTTAATATTATACCGTCCACAGAGTTTTTAATTGAGTAAATTTGAAAGCAGGGAGTGAATCTGCTTTACAAGATTTGAAGTTTCAAAGTTGTAATAAACCACACCACACATATAGATGAATGATAAAACCATTCATCACTTTTAGACATTTTCAGAAGCCCAGCTCAGAAAAAACAGGAATGTTCTAGGAACTGTGGATTCTGAGTTAAGGGTCTTAACTAAGAAAGATTCCCAGACTCTGGGCAAGGCACCCCCTGGCTGGGGATGAGAGGAGGCCATCAAGAAAGGCAGTAGAGGGTCATCAAGAAGGCCAGCAGATGGACCGCAGTAAGGAGGGAGGAAGGGCTGGACAGCCACGCCAAGGGGGCAGGACAGGAAGCCTATACAGACCCAGCTCCGACACTCACCCCCACGCCCTGGGGCTGGGTTTCCCCATCAGTGACCCAGTGGGTTGGGGAAGAGGAACCAAATTAGATTAGTTCTTGAAGTTTCAGCATTTTACAATCTGTCTTCAGTAGTCCAAGAGGCATCTCCTCCTAACCAGAAAGTAACCCAAGCCCCATCGCAAGCCTTTCTTTGCACAATGTTTCAACTGAGTCTGTTGTGCTCTGTGGGACCGTTTCAGTGCTACAGTGGGAACCTCTAAGACAGCAGCGTTGGCTTCCTTACGGAGATGTTCCACAGCTGAGCACAAGCTGCGTGGGGGCACCTCAGAAGGCTACTTACCCCAATCTGACGGTCTAAAGACCCTTGCAAAAGAATTCTATCTAATGAATCTGCCTGCGAAATGCCATCTTGTAACATATGAGGGCTCATCGAAGCATGACAATTTATTATTTTTAATTGAATACCATGTCTGTTTTTGACAAGTAAAGATACTGTCCTCCTTCAATTAATTCTTCCTCCTAAACCAAAGAACAATTTTAACGAGATTACATTGCAGAATTCATTTTTAGTTTATCACAGACTTCTAATACCAGCGCCCATTTCACTTGCCGTAAATTAATGGTGAGCCCTCATCTTGACCTGAACAGCAGGGAACAAAGAATACCTAGGTTTCTTCCTTCGGGGTTTTCTCTCATCTAAACTACCTAGGAACGTGAGGGCAAACTATTTGCTGAGGCACCTGCCTCAGAGGCCTGATTAAGTTAAGCCCTTAGGCAGAGAACATCTAGATTACTGGATTCCTCAGATCAAGAAAAATCTGTCTCCTCCACGATCTAAAAGCAAAAAACTTTCTCTATCTGAAAGGTTACTTCTAAGAGTCTTTTGATGAAGTTCTCCCTTAAGAGGGGAAATTCAATCCTCTCTCACAAGTACAAACACATTTATCCTGGGTTTTCTATACAGGCCAAAGAGAAACTTCTGAAGACTGTGCTCTTGATCTCCTTCTCATGTTCTGGATTTTCCCACATTTTACCACGTGCCTGCTGAGCAACAGGGCCCAGATGCTACTAGATCTGCCCCCTGGTCTTCTTCCTTCCCTGTCATGTTTACCCGCCATCCCCAAATCTGCCACGACCCCATCACTCCCAAGTTATCCAACCAGTGACAGGGCTCCCGTCATGTGCTGATACGGCACTGAGAAACATCTTCCTGCCCTTGAGCTCTCAGTCTAGCGGGGTGACAGGCAGGGATGAAGTACCACAAGGACACCCACAGTAAAGGCCCCAGAATTAGGGTGGCACCACCGGCATATGTCCCTACCTCGTCAATTGGTATAGACAGCAGCTGAGCAGGAGACAGGAGGCACAGGTGGCAACACTGTGTCGGTAACAAAGACCAGGCAGGTGGCACAAGTGTGTTCGTCCAGGCCAAGGGCAAACAAAGTCCCACATCTGGTTTTGTAACTAAAGTTTTACTGAACCACAGCCATGCCTATTCCGTTACATACTGTCCACAACAGCAGGGACACCCACTGGCCCACAAAGCCTACGACACTTAGGACCTGGCCTCTTACACCTGGTCCAGGCTGTTAGCAGCCCCTTCCTCTTCCGGCCATGCCTCTGCTCCTGCCCAGGCTGCCAACTTTCATGAGTGCATGTAAAGGAATGAAAGAGTGTGGCTGGGAGGGCAGAGAAGTGTGTGCTTGGGGGCGGAGGGGGCAGGGGAGAATGCAGTACGTGTCTTGCTCTGCACTGAACTCGCTCCTCGCTCACCGGATGTCCCAGCACTGTGTTCTGATCCAAGACAGAGCTTCCAGAGACGCCCTTCCTGCCTGCAGCATAGTCTCTGCCCTTACTGAAAGCTCACATCGTATCAAATATTTGACATGAGCTTCCGTCCACGTTCACACGCAGACATTCATCAGCACTACAGCCAGCCCAGCTTCACGCACAGCTTCTCAGCTTCTCTCTTCAAGGTGAAGAAGCCACGCACCCAGCAAACAGCAACGGAGTGCCCACTAGGTCTTAGGCACCCAGCACCACCGCGACATATGCACACACAGCAGTCCTAATCTCCTCTTCGTATTTGTCTGTTGAGTAGATTAGACTTCTTCTTCTTCTTCTTGTTAGTTGCTGTCGAGTCAATTCAAACTCATGGTGACCATGTGTGCAGAGTAGAACTGCCCCACAGGGCTTCTTGGCTGTAATCTTTATGAAAGCAGATCTCCAGGCCTTTCTTCCAAGGCACCTCTGGGTGGGCTCCAACTGCCAACCTTTCACTTTCATGGCCAAGCACTTAACCATGTACGCCACCCAGGGACTCCAATAAGTTAGACTAAGAATCCGACTATGGTTTTGGAGTGATGGAAGTGTTCTACACTTCAACACTGGTGACGACGCACAACTCTGAGTATACTGCAAACCACTGAATTAAACACTGACGGTGAATTTTATGGTATAGGAATTATATCTCAATGAAGCTGATATTTAAAAAAGAAATTTAAAAAAGTCTGATTATCAAATAAAAGTCTGAATTTCTTACGCTTTCTATCTCTAGCATGTGATAAGAGGCCATCTCCAATACTGCTGAATGAAAACACTAGGGATTCCAGTAACTAGGCGGCATCATAAATTACCCCAAAATGTAGCGGCATGAGACACCCACTTGTCACACCCACAGATTCCGTGGGCCAGCAATCTGGACAGGGTACAGCACGCGTGGCACAGCTCTGCTCCACACAGTCTGGGACCTTGGATGGGAGGCACGAATGCTAGAATCCTCAGAAGGGCCGTTTGCTCACACATCAGGGGCTGCTGACTGAGGCCTCAGAACCACTCCAAGAGGCCCTCTCCAGGGGGTGTCTCTGTCGAGTCTGGGCTTCCTCACAGCATAGTAGCCGGCTTTCTCCAGAGCAGGTGTCCCAAAAAGAGAGGCCACGCAGAAACTGTGCCCTTTTTAAGACCTAGCCTGGAAGTCACCAAGCATCACTTCTGCCATACTCTATGGTAAGGCAGTCACAGACCCAGCCCAGACCCAAAAGAAAGGGACAGCGATGCCTACCTCTTGGTCAAAGTCGCACTGTAAGAACATGTAGGATGGGAGATGTTATTGAGGCCATTTAGGAAAATACACTCTCCCATACTAAAATCTCAATCTTGAAGACTGTCAAAGCAAAAGCTTGGGTTTAACTCGCATCTGACTAAAAATTGATTTGTACCAACTCTTGTAGGTTGAGCCTCTTCCAGGTATTTCTCTGTGTTCTGTGTCAGTAAATACAGTATGATGACCTTGATTTAATCTGCGATGATCACGGTTACTGTGGGGTGACCACCGGGCACTTCAGCTTTCCCATAGAACACCACAGACAGGCTGCGGGCCAGTACACAGGGCCCAATCTGGTTCAGTGCTCACCACAGCGCAAGGTCTGAGGGGCAGAGGTCAAGCCCTTCTCCCCTGGGGATGTCTCTGGCCAACTGTGTGGAAGTTTAATAAAGGACCAAAGAGAGAATGACAGGAAGACAGGGATTCTCTAAATTCTAAATTACAGAGTTCTATTCCTGTTATTATGATAGGCCCCTTCTGATAAAAGAAAAACAACAAATGGAGAGCAAACCTCTTCTGTCAGGAACGTGATCCTTAGGAGAACAGAAAGCCAGGAGCAGCCCGGAGCCAGGTTTCTGATCCGAGACCTGGTTCTGACCAGCTTTGGGACCTTAACCAAGTGGCATAACTTCTTTGGACCTCAGTTTCCTCATCTGTAAAATAAAGAGATGGAATTAGATTCCTAACTGAGGCCTGTAGGTGAGTGACCGCGATATGCCCACTCACGTGCACCTGGAAAGTCAGGCCCACTGTGAAGTTCAACTAAATCAGTTGCCGTTGAGTTGACTACGGCAAGGCAGAAGTGCTCCGTAGGGTTTTCAAGGCTGTGACCTTTTGGAAGCAGATCACCAGGCCTGTCTTTCGAGGCACCTCTGGGCAGGTTCAAACCACCAACCTTCCGGTTAGTAGTTGAGTGCTTAGCTGTTTGCACCACTGTGGTGCAATGTATTGCTTTTGTATGGCCTTTCTCACCATGGTCTTGTAACTCCCACCCAAGTGATTGGGTGGGACTGTGCAAATAAAGTAACTGTGGCCCACCAAGGCGACTGGTCAGTTTTGCCATCCTGATAGGCTTAAAAGAGAGCCAATTCCAGGGCAGAGAGAGGATCCCACCTCCACCAAGGAAGAAGAGCCAAGAGCGGAGCATGTCCTTTGGAGACTTGCTGGAGGAGTAGGGTGCCTCCAGGCACTTGGTGGACCTAGGTTTGCTGACCCTCAGAGCAAGAGCTGAGCACCTTTGGGCCAAAGCTTACTGCCGAGTGGGGGAGACCTAAAAGAGCTCTGTAACACTTGCTGAGCAAGGCAGAGGCGAAGCGGCCACAGAGAGGCGTACCTGTGAGCACGGCTGAGAAGAGGCTGTCTTGATGGAAGAACTGTATCCTGAGCACTCCTGAACCTGAATTGTAACCTGTTACTTCCCTAATAAACCCCATAATCATGAGCATTGTATATGAGTTCTGTGTGGCCACTGCAATGAATTATCGAACCCAGCAGAAAAGTAGAGAGTGTTGAGGGAGGGACGGCTGGTGTCAGAATTGGTAAAGATGGCGGAGAGGAGGCATCTGTCCTCTGCCTCACAGGAATCAGCCTTGGGCTGTTGATCTTGCTTCTCCTTCTCCCTTGTGAAGTTAGAGGCGGTCAGATGACTCTACAGCCAGGTCATTACAGCCACTTAGGGACTCTTGAAGTCTAACTACACGAGCTGAATGTTTATTAACAAACACAGTGAATTCCACACGAGTGTGAAAAGTGTTCCTAGAGCCTGGCCTGGCCCTCTCATAGGAGGACTGGCCTTGGCAGCCATTACCCTGTATGGGGCTGCTCAGCAGCTTCTGCCACCCCTACCCTCAGACCCAGGCCTCCTCTGCACTCAGGCTGTGTAGATGTGTTTACAAACATTAACAAGTAGACATTTCGATCCCAGGCAATCAAGACATCAACAGAGTTTACATGCACAAGGGGAACTGGATTTCAAAGAAACGACATTACAAATACTTCTAAGAAACAGCAAACAAATTACTATAAACGTAGTAGGTCCACATTCATTATTTTCACAAGTTTGCATTTTGAATATGGGTCTAACATGGGCCCCCCTCCCCAAAACCAACCTGTGGTATCCTACAAACAGAAAAGGCAGAGCTGCCACCCAGGAAGTCGGCCTTCTGCTAGAGCCCTGTGGTGTGTGACTGAAAAATGCTCTTCAGATGGAAGAGGAGGCTCCTCCCAGGACCACGCCAGCAAAAGGGTGGGCTGCAGCCATCTTGCAGCCTCAGGAGGCCTTGACATGCCACCCCCCCCCTGCCCCCGGTCTACACCGCACCCCCGACCAGGTGTCAGGATCTCACACACAGGCCTGTTCCCCAAATATTCAGGCAGATGTCACCAGAGAAAGAGCTGAGCTGAATGGACAAGCTTTAGTAAAGGCGAGAAAGAATGTGCTTCACGTGGGATGCAGGCTTAACCTACACTCCTTGTGAATGCAGGCTCTCAGCTGGAAAATCTCACTCAAACACCAGAAGGTTCAGAGCCCATTCACAAGCTTTAAGAATGCATTCAGTTGCCATGGTAACCATGACATTCCATTTCTTGGCACTGGACATATAAATTACCACCCATAATGCATTTAACATGGTCTGGGGCTGCTGATACATAGCAAAATAAATCCGAGTTCTGGCTCTTGGCTTCACACTTAGAGAAACAAAGCAGAACAGCTGGAGGTTGTATTCAGCTCACCACACAAACAGGCGCAGACCTCCACATGTCCAAAATCGCCCGTATGAAGGCAAAATAAAAACTAAAGAAATCATCTTCATCACTCACCGCCACAGGGCTGACATTTTGTAAAACAAGATGCTCCCATGCCCAACGGACAAAACTGTCATTTCTTAAGTTAAAGGAACAAACACAGCATGTCCATATCTACATCTCTGAAATGCGACTATGTTTAGCAAGTCACGGGAAAAGCAGACCTCTTTAAAGAACATTTTTGCAAATTTATTTAGAGGGCATTTGTCAACACTGAATAGGATGATTTTTCAAATGTCAAAATTGTCACCAACAAGAAATGAAAGTTTTATTTCCCAGGTTCAGAAGCGATCCATCCATCATACTCCTCACCTTCACTAGGGATACTCATTAACATGTACAATACAGCCTACATGTGATTCTCAAAGTCCCTTACCTTCTTACCATCCACCATCTGAACACAGAAAGGAAAACAAAATTAGCGTGCACGAGCTGCAAGGGTACCTTCCATTTCCCGTTCCCGGGAAGCCCACTGCACCGGGAACTTAGCCGAGCTGCTGCAGGACATGCCTGGGTCAGCCCCAGCGTTGTCGAAAACCGCTTACGTTCTCATCACTGGACCGCTAGGTCCGGTGAGTCCTGCCTTCATTATCTCCTTCTGCAAACTGCAGGCAACAGTCAGCAGCCGTGGAGGGGAGTAGAAGGCTCCTGAACGGGCTGTTTCCACAGTCCCGGGGACTTTGGTAACCGCTGCATTGCAGTCTTTCTGAAAGCGACCAGCCTCAGAAGCAAGCGCGCTGGAGAGAGGCTCCCGGCACAGGAAGCTGCCTTTTGAATCACAAAGGTTTTTTAAGGATCTTAAAAAAAAAATGTTGCAAACACCTGGGGGGCATTTCTAGCTTTCTAACCTGTTTGCTAAAGGTTGACTGGTTTGTGGTTTTTACTGGGGGAAGGTTTTGACAATTTACTGGGATGCAGCTGGGTAAGAAAGCTGAAATGAACAAAATGAGCATTATGACATGCTGTCTCTAGTGCACATCTGCAGCGTAAGCCAGCTTCAGAGGCCCTCTGAGGAGTTCCTGGGAACCACCGTGACTCTCATTCCAGAACATGCAACCACAACAAGCACTCCTAGTTGCTCTACACACAGCAATCATCTTGGCCACCCAGCTGCCTTCCCAGTATAGAGAAAACCATCATGTGCTCAGAGCGCCTGGAATACCAAACCGTTAGCCATACAACCAAATCCGGAAAAGAGTGTGCTTCCTAAGTGACCTTTAATTTTCATTCATTCGCTCATTGTATCTAGAGAGCAGCAGCCACGTGCTGCAGACAAAAGGTCACCCCAGAAGACACTTCACCAGCATGGGGGTTACAGTCACTCTAGAGGGGAAGAAGCAGGTCCAGGCATGAGGACTGTACGCTGGAGAGGCACGGCATACCAGGAGGGCAGAACAGAGCTTGTCTGGGGGCCAGGACAAGGTTCCACGAGGCAGGAACACTGTACAGGAGTGATGGCATGTGGGCTTGGCTAGGAAGAAAAGGCAGGCATGAGAGCTGTCCCCGCCCCTCACAATGTCCTCATACGTCCTCAGCAGGAGTGTGTGCAGGCTCGGTTCCGGCCACACTGCAGAGCCCACCCAACCTCACAGCAACCCTGAATGGGCACCACTGCCACCACCACCCGCAATATGGTACCTGAGGCCCACGCCTGCAAGGTGCCCAGTGGCTAGGTGGGGCCAGGTGTGCACCCAGCAGTGTGGCTCTGTGGATGTTACAAGCAGCTGTCTCCCCACCGCCAGTGAATAAGCCTGACGAGGCCGCGGTCTAAGGAGCCTCTATGCACAGGGCTTTGTTCCTGCCTACATCAGGTCCCCAGCCTGATACCTCACAGATGCTCCGTGAAGGTCTGGATGCAGGAATAAGCAAATTAAGGAACCTACTGGTCACTCCCTCATTCTAGCAGTAGGAGGTGACCTGTCCTGTCCCTGCAGACACTGTGCTGTTCTCGCTGAGAACACCCTTTCTGAGCCTTCCCTTTGTCTACCTAACTCCCCTTACACCTGGGCTCCGCACCTTCTCCTCTAGGACCCCTTCCTGGAATCCATTCCCACCCCAGCTAGCACGGCCCTTCCTGGGGTGCCACTGTCCCCAGCACTGACCGCACATGGACGGGCAGGCCCACTGGCGTCTGCAGTGCCAGCGCATCGTGCCACAGCTGACAGGGACGGAGGTCACCATGGGCGGCCACTACCACTCCACACACAGAGCCCGCCTGTCCCTCCATGAGGTAGCCATGCGCACGAGCTCCATCTGACAGACCAGGACATGAGGCGCAGAGAAGTCACGCTACAGTCCACACAGGCGCGCCAAAATTCATATCCAGGCATGCAGCTTCCGCAAGCCACATTCCTAGCACCCATACACTGCTTTTCCGGCACCCGATGGAAGTTCCCTAAAATGAACTGGAAAAGACGGGGGTTTCCGGGGGGGCTTTACTTCATGGGAGCTGCGTGGATCAGAACTATAGAAAAACTTTTAAGAAAATACTCTAGTACTCCTTGCATTCGTTGTCATTAACTGCCATCGAGTCGATTCCGACTCACGGGGACCCCATGTGTGCAGAGTAGAACTGTGCTCCACAGGGTTTTCAAGGCTGTGACCTACCTTTCGGGCTAGTGGTTGAGTGTTTAACCGTTTGCAATACCCAGGGACTCCACAGTCTGCCTGACCGCCCCCCTCTTTCTAAGTGAGATACGATAAGCGAACACTCTGGACGGAACCAGACCCACTGCGTGTCAGGTCCTGGCTCACTCCAACAACCTCACAGCAGCGGTGCTAAGCAGGGGGAGCTGGCAGAGGTGGCGTGAGCAAGTGTCTTTCTGCTGGGGCTGTACTTCACGGAACTCACTAGAGCAGCTGAAAAGCCTCAGAGGAGCTGTTATCAAAGGACACGGCATACTCAGGGGCCACTCTGGGCACTCCCCATGGAAGATGTGCCAACAGAGCTCTGCCTTTCAAATCAGCGATCAAGGCTTGTGCCCAGTGGCTGCCTCCCGCCTGCCGGCCCCCGCCGGCTGCAGTATTGTGACGTGGTCCTCCAGCTGCATCTTCTCCGTCCTGGGACCCAGAGCCTGATGCAGCCAGGACCCTGCACTCCACCGTGACTGGGCTTTCCCAGGAGAGTCTAGGGGAGCTGCCAGGGTCTTACATTAAGATTCTTGTGCCTCCTGGAACAGACAACACCTAGAGAGCTGGGGCTGAAGGCTGGCCCAGGGCTGAGACGCCCAAGCACGTTCTGCGTAGTGGGCAGCATTTGGAGAGAGGGACACGGGAGGGTACAGGTTCCTCTAGGGACAGTGGTAGGAGGCTGGCGGAGGGGTAAGGAGGGGCGCAGGCTCCAGTCCACCCACCTGAGAGCCAAGGCAGCAAGCCAATGTTCAGAGCATGCCTCGCAGTGCCTGGCCCAGAGAAGCTAGAGAGAGGTGACAGCCACGAGCCTGTGGAGGAGGCCTCCTCCAGCTCCACACCACAGAGGAGGCGGTGGTAGCAGAGACAGGTGAAGTGGCTCCAGCAGGTGCTCCATCATTGCCACTTGGCTTTTGACAGCCTGCTCTCCTCACACCATCTCCCCCTTCTCTCCCCATGTGGGGCTGAGTGGAGAGTGGGTGCAAGTTCACAACACAGGCTCTGACTCCCTCTGACACCAACACCTCCCTGCGCGAGGGCACAGAACCAACCACTCTCTTTCTCTGAATCTCAGATCCCCTGTCTGTAGGAAAGGACTATCATCATCTATAAGCCTGATGGAGCGCTGGTGGCACAGGGGTTAGGAGCTATGGCTGTTAACCAAAAGGTTGGCAGTTCGAATCTACCAGCCGCTCCTTGGAAACCCTATGGGGCAGTTCTACCCTGCCCTATAGGGTCGCTATGAGTGGGAATCGACTCGATCGCAATGGGTTTGGTTTTTACAAGCCTTATGGGAGTCCTCGGGTGGCATTTAGTTAGGTGTTTGGTTAAGGGCTCAGTGGCAAACCGAAAGGCTAGCAGTTGCAGTCCTCCCAGAGGCATCTTGGAAGAAAGGCCTGGCGATCGACTTTACAAACCCGCCACTGAAAACCCTATGGAGCACAGTTCTACTTGGACACACATGGGGTTGCCATGAGGACGGGTCGACTTGAAGGCAACTGGTTTGTTTTGGTTTGGTATATAAGCTTTATGAAGTTGATTTGATTTTCAACTGATATAACATGTAAAATGCTCCCAAAAGTATAAGCTGTCCCACAAAATGTAAGGCGTGACTAACAGAAAACACAGCTGGCATCCACAAAGCACTCAATAATTTTTCAAAGGTTAACTCAGCCTAAATATACGTAGAGAGACCTAAAGAGCTCTCACCACTGACTGGAAAGAGCACAGGAGAAAGTATCCCTTCATTAAACAGCAATAATGAAATTCATAATCTAACTCAGGCAGATTAGCTAATATCATTAATGTACATTTACATGAACTTGATGCAAATTATAGAAAACATCCCTGTAAGTCTCATTTGGGCCCTTAACAAAACGCTCAAAAGCATCACTACTGTCTTCAGGTGTTTTATTGCTTTGCAGTAGGCAACCTGGTTACCAAAATGAACACGAACCAACCAAGGGTGTGAGTGGCATCCTGCCAGAAGGGAAAGCCCACGGCATCACTCGGTCCTGCTGGGGCCTCAGAATCAAGGTCCCCTGAGAACCCAGGAGGAAGTGGGGAGAGAGCACGAGAAAAAATACAAAATACAGACAAAACTTCATCGGCTTGCATACAGGCTTAATTATTTGCCAAAAATCTAACAGGATGCTTATTTGATAAGACCATGTGCTGACCATCAGATGTGACTTGGTCTTAGAAAAGAAGGATCTTATAATTCTGGCTGTTTCTCCGGGCAACAGGAGGTCCAGGGACTTCAAGCATGAAACAGGAAGTCACTGGGTCACCAATCAAGGTCTGAAGAGGCCCCAGTTACAAGCAGCAAAGCCTCTTTACAAACACGAATGTGAACCTGAACAGCAGGTAAAAGAAATATCAAAAGCTGATACAAACTCCTAGGTATCTACCCAAGAGAAAGGAAAACATATGTCCACACAAAAACTTGTCCACCAATGTTCACTGCAGTGTTATTCATAATAGCCAAGAAGGGGAGACAGCCCAACGTTCATCAACGGACGAATGGGTAAACAGACTGTGGAATACCCATAAATGGAATATTATTCAGCCATAAAAAGGAATGAAGTACTGACATACGCTGCCACGTGGATGAACCTTGAAAACACTAAGTTAGGCGAAAGAAGCCGGTCGCTAACAATCATACGTGGTACGGGGGCACTCACGTGAAATGTCCAAAATAGACAATGGTTGCACAATCCCGCCAATATGTGAAAAACCACTGAGTCGTACACTTCAAATAGGTGAATTATATGATATGTGACTATATCAGTAAAGCTGTTATTAAAAAAAGCTGACACAACCAGGCCGAAGGCCAAATATCCAAGAGTTGGTATCCCTTAGTGAGATGCAGCTCATCCACTCAAAAAGAGGGGGAGAAGAACGTTACACCCAGAGTGTTCACTATGCCAAAAACTGCATTAAGTTTGGTATACCCCTTCCAAAAATTTTTAAATAAGCTTCTCACAGTTCGAAACAACTCTTCTACCTGCTTTGTTACCTTTTCCCCCCCAAAGCCTCACAGTCGGAGCTCAAAAATTTTTTAAGAAGAGAAGCAATCTTAACTTTACTGTAAAATATAAATTACACATGTATACAAATGTAGCACTTTTAAATGCAAGGAAGAAGTACCACTGTGGAATCTATCAAACAAACAAAACTTGTTTTAAAAAAGGTATTCATTTGCTTGCTTCTTCCTATCATGAAACAAGTAGGAACACGTGGATTTTTAAGACCCAAAAAATTTATAAGCCTTGATGTCAAAGAAAACACGTTCATTAATTGAACATAAAATTTATATGAATAAAAAATCAGTCTTATGTTTAAAACAAGCAACTAACTGGTTTGTAGAAAGGCTCCATCCTCTAAACCTAACAGAAGAGATCCCAGCTCATTCCCATCAACCAGTTTTCAACAATCCAACTAACAGAAAGCACCCTAAGGCTGATGTGGTAACCAAAGGACGATTGTGCAATTGGCTAAAACTGTCACTACGATAACGTGTTTCTATTTTCCGCAGGAAGAGAATCATGTCTACTCACAACTCACAATGAGTCAACCAGTGTGTAAAATATTTTACATAATGGGAAAATTCATTGTGACCCAAAAGTTCAGCGTGTTCTCATTAAGTTACCAGAAATTACAGATGTGAAGATACTTCTGTTAACCAAAATCAAGAAAAGAAACTAGGTATGTACACATTTTCGACTTGGTAGATCTAATTCTTTTATGCTACCGTATTTCAAACTACTCAGATTGGTAAATCCACAGTCTAAATACTGAATGAAGACAACCTGTGTGTTGACAACACAGGTAATTTAAAGTTGGTTTTGACACTTGCTAACCTATACAGGGAAACGAGGTCAAAGCCTGATGTGATGGCTTCAGGTTTGCGACACAGCCTACCGTGAAGTGGTTTTCCCAACGTGATGATACCATCTTCAGTGTTAACAGAGCCTTCCCACTGTGCCTCAGCGTGAAGAGAAAAACTTCTGTGGAAAATCTTACAGTGTTGCACCCATTTAACATTTTCCCATATGTTATATCCAGTGCTTTTTTTTTTAATTCCCAGTGAAAGAAAAATATTTAAGCAATTAAAACACGTAAGATTTTTCTACCATAACCTTTAAAAATCCCTCCATATTCTGTAACTGTCTAAAGGCCATACTTGAAAACTGACATGTTTACATGTGAAGTAGTATACATGCAAATATTTTAAACTACATACTCTACCTATGTATCTATACATACACGTTAAGAAATTATTCCAGCTCCATAAACATAATAGATACACAGCACATATTTTTTAGTTTATAGATAGGCCCCAAGGATAACTATAAAACAAAAGAGAGTCTCTCTTAGACTCTGATAATATTTGCAAATATTAACTATAAAACTATTGGTGTTATGAAATCCCAGAATGTGTTTTGAAGGAAGTTTTTACAATACAAACTCTATTCTTAACTATCTTAAGTATGTCAAAATATGTTGCAAAAGCCCATTCTCATAAGCCTTTCTAAACACTGTAGTATCTCTTATAAAACCAAGTAGAATGAAAACATGTTTCTAACTCAGTGTCATAGCTCATTAAATCTTAAGTCAAGTACCTTGGACAAAAATAATTCTAAACTGAATGAACAATCTTGAATATACATTTTCAGATGAGTTTTAATTCAGTCTATGTAATTTATCAAAGACCACAGAAAACTTCAGAAATAATGGAAGTAGTATAGCGTGGCATCTGCTTCAGGAACATACTATTTCACTCTACATTCTTTTAAAATGTTTGAAATATGCATATTTAGGCATATTTGAGTACTAGTCCTTTATTTTCTAATTAAAAGAAGACAGGCTTTCCTGCAGCCTAGCAATTAAACATTTTCAAAATGCAGGTACCATTTCAGAAAACAGACAAATTAAAGACTTCTATCTAAATAAAAAAATGTAGCTTAAAAACATTCAAATAAAATTATACTCATTGTATTTTAAAAGTCAGAAAAATGCGTATTAAATCCATTAGTGTTTATTTAACAAATGTGGCCTGGCCAAGAGGGCAGAGCTCCTAACTGCAAGACCCCCCCCTCCACGGGGAATGTCCAATCCTGATGGATGGCCAGTGGCAAGGGCAGAGGTCCAAAGGGTCAGAGACAAGAGACAAGCCATGATGCAGGGGTACATCTCAGGCCCTGTGGGCAAGCCTGTCTAGGATGAAGATGGCATCACTCTCTGCTCCTTGAACCCCTGTGGCCAGACCCAAGGGAAGGGGACCCAGGACAACCCAACCCAGAAAAACCACCTTCTACACTCTGAAGCAGGAACACCTGTGATGCTCACATCATGGCAGAGTGCTCCTTCCGTCAGCCCTTGTATGACACACCTGAAGGAGTCAGCACCTGAACGGCATATTTCTCAAAAAAAAAAAAAAAAGAGGAACGTTGGGGAATGTAGTGCACCCCCAGCAGCACCAGCTGTACTTTCACAGTTTGTGGCAGCAGCTTGAACCACAACCACCATGCCCATCACGCCTGTTAGAAGGGCAGCAGGGCAAGGTCTCCTTCCTCTGTATTCCCCGCACCCCGCATCGCTGCTGTTGTTTGGTGCTGTCTAGTCAATTCCGACTCATGGCGACCCCGTGTGTGCAGAGTGGAACTGCTCCACACGGTTTTCAAGGCTGTGACCTTTCAGAAGCATATCGTCAGGACCGTCTTCTGAGGCATCCCTGGGTGGCTATGAATCGCCAATCTGCTGGCACCCAGCAAAACGCCAGACAAATGTGCTCCGTAAGACAGGCCCATGAGCCCTCACCTGCAATTCTAAAGTCCGAAAGTTCTTAAAAAAAAAAAAAGGAAAGGTGTTCATAATTCTCTTGGCAGCATGCCCTGACCTAAGGCTGGCAATTCACAGTCTTCACTTGTCCCACCTAGCACAAATACTCACGTATTTCACTGCCAGAACATTAGTGTTTGATTACAAGGTGCTGCCTGGATGTCCACAGTATATGGTACATTCACTGATTCTGTTCTAACATCTGGAAAATTCTAAATTCCAAAGCACAGCTGGCCCGAGAACTTCCAATCAAGGAGTGTGGCCCTGTGGCTGTTCAATGAAAATAGTGAAGCACTTGCCAAGATGGTGACACACCAATTCTGCAGCTGGACAGCAGGAACACGTCCCCTTTGATGGCCAGGAGACAACAGCAGTCTGCATTAAAAACGTGGATTCACACGACAGCTCACGCTACGCTTGCCGGCCTCACTAGGTGCTGGGGCAGACTAGGGCGAAGCAGGCTGGCAGGGTCCCTCAGTTGTGGACTCACTAACCCGAGGGGAAGCCCCTCAGGCAGTAAATGAGCGCCCCCTCCCGCTGAACAAGTATAAACTCGAGGAGTGTGTGAAGAGGGTGCTGCTGCAGGCACAAAGAGGGAGTACTGCAGGGGGGCATCCGGGAGGCCAAGGGAAAGGAGGGGCAGGGGAGTGCTGCAGGCAAAGCAGGAGCACAGGATGGGGGTGCAGGGACGGGGGCACAGGGATGGGATGCACCCGCTCTGGGAATTCACGACCCAGGGCGAGAGCACAGTGGGTGAGGGGCGCCTGGGAGAAGCAGCAGGCACGTGGTCCAAAGAGGCAGGTCTAGGAGGCTATCGCAGAAGTGGTGTTTGAAGTGCGATGGGAAGCAAGGGCCACAGGACCTACTCGTGCATACTAACTATGAAGTACAAATCGAGCTCCCCAGGCTGCAGCTGCCTCATCTGTCAACAAGAGGGACCACATCTCTGATGTCTAAAGTGTTCTCAACCCACAGAGTAGCTCTGTGGGGTGAACCAAACTGTTGACAGCACTTCCTACTAAGAAGGTTGAAGAACCTTAACTGGCAGACAGGACGTGGACGGGGGAGACTTAATCATACTAAAATTGTATAAAAAGAATAAGAAAAGCAGGCGGTGCAATAAATAAGAAAGAAGCACAAGTTTTCATCACTACTGCATGTTAAATACTGAAAAGTTTGGCTAGAAGACTACACTCAGCTCATCCAAACGACTGTGCCAGACGAGAAGACCGGCAGGAGTGTGCTAGAACCCAGGGACAAGGGGCCCTAACATCTCCTAGGAAGGCACCACATTCAGGAGCCCAACGTGAGTCCTGCCTCCCCCACCCTCAACTCCAAGCTCAGGAGGTGAGGGTGGAAGGCATGCAGGTGCCCCCATTCTACCTGCAGACACCCCATAGTAGCTTCCCGGCCTTTCCCAGTGCAGACTGAAGTGGCTTGCCAAACACCCATGAAAAGCCATAAATGGAGGGATATTTGGAGCAGCTGCGAAAACTCTATTAAGGATAACAAAATGGGTAAGTGAATCTCAAACTCTTTTAAGATTAAATACTCACTCGGGTGAGATTTCACCACATAACAATAGAACTCAATCATGAAGTGGTTCCTCAAACTTTTCCTCCAAAATACTCCCAAACACAGGGAGAGAGAACCCTGAGGGCAGGCACTCTGAAGCAACTCAATTTATCTGAGGTCTTAAATTTCATATTAAAAATTCATGCACATTGTACATTTACCTCTGTAACATATCCTAAACCACTCCCTTGCACCCTTGTCGGTCTCCCGTTTTGGAAACAGAAACAGTCTGAACAGAAATGTTCTCAGCCTCCCACTGCCAAACCGAAGGCCCGGGAGGTCTACTCCACCTTCTGTCAGGTCCTACGAAGAGCGCCCACCCTCCACTCCAGCACTGGATCTCAGCCTCTCCTCTCTGGCCATTCTGCTGGACCACTGCCACCAATGCACGTGGAAGAGATATGTTCCCCACCCCACCACTCCCCGCCATTCTGTCCACTTCAGAGCAAACTCTTTCAAGGAGTTGCCAATACACACATCCCTTTCTCCTCTGAAAACATGAATCAGACTTCCACCCACCAGCCAACTGTGGCCTACCAACACCATTCTTGCCGAAGTCCCTAAAGCCCTCCATGATGCCAAATTCAATGGTCAACCCTCAATCCTTATTCTGTTTGGCATCCAAGCAGCAGCTGCCATAGCTCATCACAGCCCCCATATATTTCCTTCACTGGGTTTCCAGCTACGGTCTCAGCTCTCATCAAACGTGTCCTCTGTCTCTGGGTCCTCCTGCTGGCTTCTCCTCCTTGGAGCTCCGTCCTCTGACCCGTCTTTATCCACACTCACTCCTGAAGACATCTCACCTAGTCTCATACATACTCCCAGTACATATCTCCAGCCCCACTTCCCCTGAGATTTCCAGACATGTATATCCAATTACCAACTCAACATCTCCACCTGCATATCCAAAAGGCATCTCGAACTTAACAGGTGAAACACTGAATAATTGGTGCCCTCTCCACTGCCTCCCCTCCCAACTACTTCTAGCAATCCCTGGCTCAGTAAATGGCAGCATCCATCAGCAAAGACTGTTAGCTCCACCTTAAAAACATACCCCAAATCCAACCACTTCTCACCAACCTCAAGTCAGACTGGCCGCCCTTGCTGCTTCTAAAACATGCCAAGCATATTCCCACTTCAGGGGGTTTGTGCTTCTTAATCTTTGCCTAAAACATTCTTCTTCCAGATCTGCACATGGCTTCCTCCCTTACTGCCCTCAGTCCCTACCCAAACGTAACATTACCTGCTCAGAAAGGCCTTCCCTGATAACTCTACTAGAGTAGTTCTCCCATCACACACTCTATCCCTTAAGCCTATTTCCTTTTTCTACTTAACGTCTCTCTTTATTTGACATTAACTGATATATTTACTGGTTTGCTGACTATCCTTCTCCTCCGTTAGAATATAAACTCCAAGAGGGCGAGAATTTGGATTCTTCCACCACTGTGTTCCCAACCCTTGGAGTAGAGCCCAACTCGAAGTAGGACTCAATCAATATTTGTTGAGTGAATTTGTACTCATTCAACAACTTTATAACACAAACTCTCGCTTTCATGCCCTAGACTTAGAAGTACAGTAAACATGTTTCCCAAGTCCTCCTTGTGAACTCCACCCTGGCAGCAGTCACAGCTATGCACAAAGGCCTAGCTACAAGGTCACTCATCACAGTACTGTATAAAATAGAGAAAACTGGAAACAACCTAAGTGTCCAACAACAGAGAACGCAATCAAGAAACTTTGACACAATCACAAAATCATCATATAACCAATCATTATTATAGTAAACATGCTACTAAAAAATACTTGTGTCCAACAGAAGTATGAGAGTCGAAAATACAATTTTAAATCTCCTAATAGCCACATTAAAAAAGTAAAAAGGAATAGGTAGAATTATTTTTATGTATACTATTTAGTCCACTATAAAATTGTATCATTTCAACATGTACTTAATAAAAATAGTATTAATGAGCTAATTGCAGGGTTTTTTTCCCTCCATATCAATCATTTAACTCCAGTATGTAGTTTACACTTACTGCATATCTCAATCTGGACTGGAAGTGTCCTCAATAGCTACACATGGCTCATAGCTACTGTACCGGATAGCACAGTTGCAGATTAAGGAAAAGAAAAATGATATCATGATACCATAAATGAAAAAAGTTACATTTTGCAGAAATTGACAATGTGATCCTAAAATTTACATGGAAATGCAAGGGACCCAGAATAGGCAAAACAATCTTGAAAAAGAACAACAACTTTGGAGGACTCATACTTCCTGATTTCAAAACTTACTACAAAGCTACAGTAATCAAGATAGTGTGGTACTGGCATGAGGACAGATACATAAATCAACAGAATAGAATTGAGAGATCAGAAATAAACCATTACATTTATGGTCAACTGATTTTTGACATGGGTATCAAGACAATTCAACGGGGGAAAGAACAGTCTTTTCATCAAATCGTGCTAGGACAACTGGATCTCCACATGCAGTAGAATGCATGTGGACCCCTACCTCACACTATACACAAAAATTAACTCAGGATGCACCAGAAACTAAATGTAAGAGCTAAAACTATATAACTGAGAAGAAAACATAGGTGTATATCTTCGTGACCTTGGACTGTACAACAGTTTCTTTGCTATGATATCAAAAGCACAAGCGACGAAAAGAAAAAAAACAGATAAACTGGTTCATCAAAATTAAATTTCTGTGCACCAAAGGACACCATACGAAAAGTGAAAAGACAACCAAGAGCATGGGAAAAAATACCCGCAAATCATGTATCTGATAAAGGAAACGTATCCAGAATATAAAAAGAACTCTTGTTGTTAGCTGCCATCGAGTTACATACAACTCAGGGAGACTGTACGTGTGCAGAGTAGAACTGTCCCATGATGTGTTCAAGGCTGTGACCTTCTGGAAGCAGATTGTCAGGCCTGTCTTCCGAGGAGCCTCTCACTGGGTTCAAACCATCAACCTTTCGGCTAGTAGTTGAGCACATAACCGTTTGCGCTACCCAGGGATTCCTGATAAATGGATTGTATCTAGAATATAGAGACAACTTTTAAAACTCAACAATAAAAAAACAAATAACCCAACTTTAAGACAGGCAAAAGATATGAATAGACATTTCTCCAACAAAGATATGCAAATGATCAGTAAGTATGTGAAAAGATGCTCAATGTCATTAGTAATTACGGAAATGCAAATCAAAATCACAATAAGATACCACTAGGATGGCTGCAATAAAGAAGACAAGTGTTAGGAGGATGTGGAGAAACTAGAGCCCTCATACATTGCTGGTGGGAACATAAAATGTCCCAGCAACTTCAGAAAACAGTCTGGCAGTTCTTCAAAATGTCAAACATATGACCCAGCAATTCCACTCAGAGATATATACACAAGAGAAATGACAACTTACATTCACATAAAATATATACAAGAATGTTCGTAACAGCATTATTCATAATAGCCAAATAATGTAAACAATCATATGTCCATCAACTGATGAATGAATAAACAAATGTGGTATATCCATATAACGGAATATTATTCAACTATAAAAAGGAACGAAGTATTGGTCCATGCTATACATGGATGAATCTTGAAAACATTATGCTAAATGAAAGAAGTCAGTCATAAACGATCACATACTGTATGATTCCATTTATATGAAATTTCCAGAATAGGGAAATCCATAGAGAAAGAAAGTAGATGAGCTCAGGGGGAGTCCTGGTGGCTCAGTGGTTAAGAATTTGGCTGCTAACCAAAAGGTCGGTAGTTTGACTCCACCACCCGCTCCTTGGAAACTGTATGGGGCAGTTACTCTGTCCTATAGAGTCGCTATGAGTCAGAATCGATTCTGTGGCACAGGCAGGGTGGAGGGAGAGGGAGAATGAGTAGGAAGCGATGGCTAATGGGTCCAGGGTTTTTTTTTTGTTCTAAAGTTTCTAATGTTCTAAAATTAGATAGTGGTGATGGTTGCAAAACTCTGTGAATATACTAAACACCACTGAACTGAACATTTAAAAGGAAGACTCTTTAATGTGAATTATATCTCAATAAAGCTGTTACTTAAAAAGCAGGTTATAAAACAGTAATGTATAATTCTATTTTATATAAAGAGAAAATATATATATATATTCCAAAAATGGTTTAGAAGAGTATATACAGTATAATCATCTGGGTGGGCAAAAGTCCTAAGTATTTATTTTTTCCATCTCTTAATTTTTTTCATTAAATTTTTTCTCTTGTAACTGAATGGACATTGCTTTTTGAATAAAAAAGTTTGCTTTTTTTCTTTTTTAAAAAATGGTATTATTTAAGTATGTTGCCATTTTTGTAAAAATACATAAGATTATGCTTCCCAACAGCTTGTACAAGGCAAGGTCATGGAAGCTCCACAGACACATTCAAACTCCCTGAGGGACTGAATTGCTAGGCTGAGGACTGTGGGGACCATGGTCTCAGGAAATATCTAGCTCAATTGGCATAAATAGTTTACAAAGAAAATGTTCTACATTCTACTTTGGTGAGCAATGTCTGGGGTCTTAAAAGCCTGTGAGTGGCCATCTAAGATATAAGATACTCCACTGGTCTCACCCCTTCGGAAGCAAGGGAGAATGAAGAGAACTAAAGATATAAGGACAAGATAGTCCAAAGGACTAATGGACCACAATTACCACGGCCTCCGCCAGACTGAGTCCAGGCTACCCGGCTACCACCACTGACTGCTCTCACAGGGATCACAATAGAGGGTCCCGGACAGAGCTGGAGAAAAATGTAGAACAAAACTCTAACTCAAAAAAAAAAAAAAAAAAAGACCAGACTTACTGGCCTGACAGAGACTGGAGAAACTCCAGGAGTATGGCATCCGGATACCCTTTTAGCTCAGTAATGAAGTCACTCCCGCAGTTCACCCTTCAGCTAAAGATCAGACAGGCCCCTAAAACAAAACGAGACTAAATGCGCACACCAGCCCAGGGCAAGAACCAGAAGGTAGGAGGGGACAGGAAAGCTGGTAATAGGGAACTCAAGGTCAAGAAGGGAAAGTGTTGACAGGTCGCGAGGTTGTTAACCAATGTCATAAAACAATGTGTACGAATTGTTTAATGAGAAGCTAGTATGTTCTGTAAACCTTCATCTAAAGTACAATTAAAAAAAAAAGATTATGCTTCCCCAAAAGAGAAGAATTATATACACCGAAACATTAAGAGTGGTGAGACAATGAGCAATGTTTTCTTTTTGCTTATTTGCATTTTCTAAATCTTCTGCGAATACACTGCTTTATTTCCTAAAACAAACAAAACACATTCAAAACACACACACATACACCTTTTTCTGCAACTCTAAAATTCCAGTATAAGGGACAGTGTGGCCCTTGGAAAGCACAGCAAGAGACACCAAATGTAAGTAGATGCTGGTCACATGGATGACCTCCTCTGACATGAAGTCCGCATGGGCCTGTGTGTTCACTTCAAATCCCCAAAGGAGGCCTAAGCAGTTCTAGGGGTGCTGTCTAATCAACCCCGTAGACAGGGTTTCCTGGGGGAAGGCAATACAGCACAACTAAGGATCTTGACCTGAGCCCTTAGACTGTTGCAGTTCTCAGGGGTAAGGCTGCAAGGAAGCTCAAGATGGAAAGGCGTAGGGCCTGGCTTCCCGGGGCTGCTCGAAATCTTCAAGGATAACCTTGGTGTAGACCAGCTCTGAAAGATCAGATAGGAACCTTAGGGGGGCAGTAAGCTTATATCAATGGAGGAGGAAAAACTCAGAAAAAGAGGGTGAGAATGATTGCCCAACTTGAAGAATGTAACCAATATCACTGAATTGTATATGTAGAAACTGTTGAATTGGTGTTACATTTTGCTGTGTATAGTCTCAACAATAACAAAAAAAAAAATTTTAATGAAAAAAATATATAGCTAACCCCACCCCCCAAAAAAAAGAAGCGAGAAGAAAAACAGTCCACAATGCCCAGGACTCGTGAGGCTTCGGGAGCTGGATACATCAAAAGCGCCCATGGTTGGCTCAGATGCACGCCAATACCGAGAGCAGTGGGGGGGGGGCTTGACGGGAGCTGAGCCAGCGAGAATCCGGGCAAGTCGGCATCTGCTGAACTATCGGGCTATCCTTCACTCCACTGTAATATAAAAGAAGTATAAAGTACAGACCCTGATTCCTATAAAA
The DNA here is from genome assembly GCF_000243295.1 of Trichechus manatus latirostris. Taxonomy (NCBI): domain Eukaryota; kingdom Metazoa; phylum Chordata; class Mammalia; order Sirenia; family Trichechidae; genus Trichechus; species Trichechus manatus. Next base: position 9,311,042 of record NW_004443981.1, read on the forward strand.
TGATTTAAGTACATACATGCTAAAAAAAAGACTCAACGATTAAACAACCAAAATGTTCGTGGTGGGAGGACTGCAGTGGGAATTATTTTGCCTTTATCTTCACGCATTTTCTTTGGGTATTAAAAAAACCCATCGCTGTCGAGTTGATTCCGACTCACAGAGACCCTATACGACAGAAAAACTGCCCCATAGGGTTTCCTAGGCTATAATCTTTACGGGAGCAGACTGCCACATCTTTTTCCCATGGAGCGGCTGGTGGGTTCGAACTGCCAACCTTTAAAGTTAGGACACCTTTATCCAGATTTCTCCTGGGAGACTCCCTTCTGGAAATTAGAGACCATAGGTTCTGCCTTCAGGGACATCTGCCATATGGAATCCAGAATGTGAACGTCTACTGGGGTTAGGGTACCTTTTCTACACTTCGTCTCTCACAGACTACATCCATACCTAGGTGGGCTGATTTGATATGGCAAACTAAAGTGCAGTTCTCCACCTAGAAGTTTAACAACTGAAATTACTGACTTCGTCAAGAATTTTTCTTTCTTTCTGGAGAGTCTCTCAAGTTCCTCAATTTATGGGGTCATTGATACTTCATAGATGTCTGCTGCCGACCAGGAAATGCAAACAATCATGATAAGCCAATGACCAAATTTTCAGCCTTACACTAGGAATTCTGCACCCATCTGCACATCCAATATCATGCCTGTGAATGCAGAGAATCACTTCCGAACTATCTCACAGGTCAGGATAGCATGTCTCAGGAAAAAAATGGAGTATTTACTTCAATTTCATACAATTAACTCTAATTGTGACATTCTCCTACTCAAAAACTTTTGATGTGAAACTAAATGAGCAGCTCCTGTCCACAGGCGAGATGAGAAGGTAAAAAGGGATAGCAGCTCGCTGAATGGACACAGGAGATCCGGGGTGGAAAGGAGGAGGGTGCTGTCACATTGTAGGGAGAGCAGCTAGGGTCACATACCAACGTGTATAAATTTTTGTATGAGAAACCTATGTGAACTATAAATTTCACTTAAAGCACAATAAAAATTTTAAAAAAAGAAAATTTTTGATGGTTCACTACTCACTCCAGAACTAAGTTCAAACTTGCTGGCATTTTAAGACTGGCCATGATCTTTGCCGAGCCCCTGCCCCCGTTTTTCCCACCACACGCTTAACCCACCCTAAGCTCCAGCCATAGCCCACTGCACGCTAGTCGAGGAACTCATCTGTACTCCCCCTCCTGGGTTTTCTCTCACCCTCACCCCACCCTTGCTGCCCTTATCATCGAAATATTATTTATCCTGTAAAACTCCCGCTCAAACGTTACTTCTCTGTAAAGCCGTCCCCGACCCTTTAAACCAAGGGTTGGTAAACTTTCTGTAAAGGGCCAGACAGTAAATATTTCAAGCTTTGCCAGTCACATATGGCCTCTATTGCATATTCTTCGTTTATTTTTACAACCCTTTAAAAGTACACAAAGCGTTCTCAGCCCTGTAGTTTGCTGGGCAAGTTTTACACGCCAGCACTCCCACGCTGTGTTCTGACATCCCTGTCAATGGTGCTCTGGCTCTGCTACTTCACCTTCTGTGTTCTGCCTTATCTGAACATGCACGCTTCTGCAAGCTGTTTCACTCACTAGACTACTACATGTTCTCTGAAGACAAGAATGTAGTTTCTACCCTGCATCACCTAGTATGTAATACTAATACACGCAAAGTGCTTTGTCCATAGATCTTTTAATTTGATCATTTTTAAGTAGAGAGTGTTGAATTTTTTTAAATTTTATTTATTTTGTTGTTGAGAATATACACAGCAATCTGCTACCTGTTGCTGTCAAGTCAATTCCAACTCATGGTGAACCTATAGGATACAGGAGAACTGCCCCATAAGGTTTCCAAGGCTGTAAATCTTTATAGAAGCAGATTGCCACATCTTTCTCCTGTAGAGAGGATAGTGGGTTTGAACTGCCAGTCTTTCAGTCAGCAGCCAAGCGCTTAACCAATGTGCCACCAGGGCCCCTTTATACATAGCAAAACATACACCAATTCAAGTTTCTACACGTATAATTCAGTAACATCGATTACACTCAAGTTGTACAAGCATTCTCATCCTTTTCTGAGCTGTCCCCCCTCCCCCATTAATATAAACTCACTGACCCTAAGGTTCCTATATAATCTTTCGAGTTGCTGTTGTCAATTTGATTCCATAGGGAAAGTTCTTAAAAACAGCAAAATGCTCAAGGCAGAAATTTTCTACCAGTTAAGCTAAACTACTGTTTGGTTTTAAGACAACTTCAGGTGATATTTTTGGTTTAAGGTTTAAAGATTATCTCAGGGCAATAGTTCCAGGGGTTCATCCAGACTTCATGGTTCTAGAAAGTCTGGAGTCCATGAGAATTTGAAATTCTGTGTTTTCCCCCTTTTGATCAGGCTTGTTCTATAGAATCTTAGATCAAAACATTCAGCAATCGTAGCTGGGCACCATCCAGTTCTTCTCGTCCCATGGCAAAGGTGGCAGTTGTTCATGGAGACAATTAGCCACATATTCCATTTCCTCCTTCTATTCCTGACTCTCCTTCTTCCTCTGTTGCTCCAGGCAAATAGAGACCAAGTGTTGTGCCTTGGATGGCCACTGGCAAGCTTTTAAGACCCCAGGCACTATGCAAGGAACTAGGAGTTAGAGACAGAGTTGAATTTTAAAATTGCTTATTTAAGCAGTTTCCAGGACAAGCAGCTAAAGGACTTGTTTTTGGTAAAGCACATTTCTAATGAGCTTCTTGAATGCATGAAGATAGTCTGGAATTAGATAGGGTAAACGTCCTTAGTTTAACTTCAATTAAACGAGCTGCCAAGCCAAGCCAAGGTTTCCCTTCAGAGATTCCAGTGCCCAGTGCTCTTGTCCACATGGGTCTTTAAATTCTCTGCTGTAAAAGATTATAAAGCCTGAAAATAATCCTCACTTGGTATACATTCAGTTTCCAAGAAATATGTAAACTTATTTAAAAAAAAAAAAAAAGTTAAGCTCAAAACAACCAAAATTAAGACAAGGATTCAGGTTTTCTAAAGACAGCAATCAGCCATTTAGACTCACAAGGTGCATTTTTTCCTTGTTAGGAAAACGCACCTCTGGTATTCCCAGCTCATTCCTTCCTGTAAAATGGGGCTATGTCTAGGATCCACCTGCTAGTCTCATTTGAAGTTTCTCCCGTCACCAACAAAAACACCTTAACTTCTCAGACGCTTCCTTCTCTCAGAGGCCGCCTCGCCTCGGAAGGATCCTGACTCCGGACTAGGACTGTCCTTCTTTCATACGCATTTCCCATTTGGAAACTTAAGAACATTCCGTCATCAGCCTTTGGTAAATAAGAGACATGTCAAAGTGACTCTCCCTGCCCCCTTCCCAGGTCCTATTCATCTAAAACACTGAGCCAAATAAATACAGGACTGCTCAGCTACAAACGCTTGGACTGTGCATTTTTTCATATCTAACAAAACAAGATTCCATTTACTTTAGACATGCCCTGAAGGACTAGTAAACCATATAAATACACTGCTTCGACTTCCATCCAGCACCAGTTTGCACACTGGAGGAATCAGGTCAACGCTGTAGCGCTAGTTTTCCATTTTCTCTTTTGTCATAAGAAAGCCCTACTAGCCCGCCAGGCTTTACTCCAGAGAGCTCAGTCACAAAACCAACACGTGCCTAGCTCTGTGCTTCAGGAAGGCAGAGAGGAATACAAACCTGCAGTGGGGGTCAGAGAACCCCCAGGAGGTGAGGTCACTGCCCCCCCCCGCACGCACGCACACACACCACTGCCTCGCTCTTTTACTACTCCAAAAGGTGAGGAAAAAATAACTGACACAAAAATCCCCTATGCAAAAACCCCAGCCCCGCGGGAAGGAGGGCGGGTCCCTGTGAATCATCCATTCCTCCTCCCAGCAAAGGCCGCACAGGTGAGGGGCTCCTCATCTCTAGACTGCATTGCCAGGGCCGTGTGACAGGCACCTGCAGGAAACAGGCCACAGAACGTATGGGAGGGGTGGGAAGACAGGAGCGCAGAGGAGAAGGGCCAGCCGCTTAGCACAGCCGCCCAGTGACCACTACTTCTGGGCAGGCAGGTTCTTCCAGCAAGGGGCCCACAAGGAGGTCAGCGCGTCTGAGCTGGGTCAGGAAGGGCAGGCGCAGGGCCCTGTAAGGAGGGACGATGCCGTGCTTACTAGGTGCAGTGGGTGGCCATGGTCGGTTTCCAGGGAAGGCAGGGGGCCTGTAATGGAGCGAGGGCAGGAGTTGAGAGCTTACTCAGGGTCGGTGGCACTGGCTGGGACCAGGGAGGTCAGCACAACAAGGTGCAGGGCGGACTGAAGGTGGGGGTTAACAAAGGAGAGAGACCAGAATGCTCCCTAGTCTTGTGGCTGAAGCAACTGGATGAAGGCAGGGAGGAACCAAGAGGTCCGTTGGGGACAGGTTAGGTAATGCCCAAGTGAACACCAGGTAGCCCCTTCCTGTCCTCAACTGTGTCCTAGTCACTCCCTCTGGGGGCTGTTGGACAAAGCTGCCCCTTCATCTGCACATCCTGTTGGCTAGCACCTTCCAGGTCAGCTCGATGAAGTGCTCTGCTCTCGACCAGTCCCCTGCCCCACCAAGCCCTCTCTGCTCCACCTCCTCTGTTCATCTGGACTTGTCTGTTCTCACACCCTGCTTGGAACACAGGCTTCATGAGGACAGAGCTGCCAGAATTGTTTACTGAGTGTCCCCAGCACTCACTGAAGGCTCAATCAATACTTGTACAATGAACACTTGCGTCTAAAGCTGAAGCTCCAAGAGAGATACGGGTCAAAGATGTTCAAGGAACCTGGGAACCACAAGGGAAAATTACTTCATTTTTCTAATGGCATCAAAAAATTGCCATTCTGTAGACCAAAGTTGCAACATAAATTCTGGAATCTTCCCAAGGGTTTTCCAGACTAGCCTGGTAGACACTTGTCCATCTGTCCGGGTACTCTTACCCCCCAGATCCCTCTGCTGATGATAAAACACACTTCTAGTACAGCCTCACTACAGTCAAAATAATTTTTAATCCTTAAGATCTCATTTAACAATTAAAGATTGAATTTTTGTAGAAAGCACCTCATCTTATAAAAGCATTGTTTTACTAAGCACACCCTACAAATCAAGAAAAGAGTATCTCTGAACAACTTCCAGGCCAGGGTGTCTCGGTGCTACTGACATTTGGGACTGGGTAACTGCCGTCGGGGGCTGTCCTGTGTATTGCAGGATGATCACAGTATCCCTGTGTCTATTCACAAAATGCCAGTAGCACCTCCCTCCAAGGAGTGACAACCAAAAATGTCTCCAGACATTGCCAAAAGCTCCCCGCCCCCACGCTGAGAACCACTATTCTAGACCAGGTGGACTTCATCATGCCTTTTTACATAAATCTAACCAAGGAAACAGTCATCCAATTCCGTTAAATTTGAAATGCTCATTTAAAACCAAGTGGCTCCAATTACATCCTCTAGTGAAACTGAAAGCAAAGCAGGTGCTTACACACACACTACCCGGGGAAGTCTAGAACCATGACATCAAGACACGCCCACCCCTCCTTTGCAGAGAGCCTGGGTCTAAATGCTAGGCTGACTCTTCAGAGGTGTTGCCGCCCACGGCGGATGAGGGAGCACCCTGGCACACCTCTCCGTTTCTACGGGACGGAGATGCCCCAGGCAAAAGCCCTGTGCTGACCAGGTCCTGTAGACCCACATGAAAACGTGGCCGTGTAGAGTTACTCTCTACATATGTAAACGCTGGGGGCTCACAGAGGTGGCTGAGGTAGGCAGCTCCCTAGGTGCCTCTGCACCAATCCACTGCCTCAGCCCTCCTGCATACCAGCCAGGAGAACCATCCAGAAGTCTTGGGCACTTACAGCTCAGCCTCAGCAACATCCTTGGAAAGCTTGTCTTGAGTTCAGTGGTGAGGCCCCACTGAAGGGGGCTCCCAGTACCCCGGACCCCACGGGCCAGGAGCTGTGTCTGTCTTGTGTGGACATTCCTTTCCACCTGTCACTGTGTCTCTGTACTCCATTTTCCAGAGGAAAGGTAGTAACTCTTACACACTTTAAACCACTTGAGACATCTGTGTGTCGGACTCCCGCACCAGTTCACCACAGCACATCTGAGGTCTTAACTTTTTCCTCCCGTGTCAGAAAGGCAGTCACTGACAAAACAAGCATTCCAATGAGTCTCTCGGCCTTCCGATTTCCCCTTAAAGTTTTTGATAATGGGATCAAAACAGTTGCAAATTATCTAAACCAAAGGGCACCAAATATACATGTATAGCAAGTAATCCCTTAAGGGCCAATAGGGAAGAAAACTGAAAACAAGTAATTAAGAGGCTAAAGATGTATCACTCTCAAAACAGGTTCTTTGCCCAAGGAAGGTCAGAATCTTTCCTTGTGCTTCTCAAAGTAAGGTGGTATGCCGGGAGCCACGGATGAATCAGCACGGGTTCCTGTCCTAGAGAGTCAATTCTGGGAAGCAGAAAGAGTTTTAGAGGTTTGTAATATTAAGGCACATACTATGTAGCAGAATGCAAGATTCATGTGAACTTTACATAAAACAAGTTTCACAAAAACTGTTTAAGAATAGGGTGTTTCAGGAAGCTGCATCCTTGGCCCGCTGAAAGGGGACAAGCCACACATCCACTCTCTTGTCATGAGGGATGCCTCACCCTGGCAAGTCTGGGACTCACAGAAAATACGTACCAGAAAATAGCGCAATTATCTTCCTAGCCACGGTCAGTCATGGAGCAAAGGAATCCTGAAGAACACACTCCAGAGAACCCAAGACTCTAAGTTTCCACAGAGAAAAATCAGTAAAACAGGAAGAAACAAACATAAAGCTGCTTATAAAGACACCTACGTAAACATCCTACTTCTCCGAATTCCTCCTACTGTTAGCCAACTGCACAGGGTCACCTCCTCGAAGGCAAGAATTCTGTCTGTGCACACTTCTGTGGCACACGCAGCAGTCAAGGTGAAGAGACAGACGCTCAGAGGGTGGGGGCCGCCCAGAGCCACAACACTGCGGGTGCACACAGGAGCCCCGGCCTGTAGCCAGGGCCAGCCTGGCCACCAGCACCTGGCCAAGCTCCACCTATGCAGAAGTGTTCCCTTCTGGCAAACGTCCACTACTGTCCTAGTACCACAAACCAAAACTCACTGCTACTGAGTTGATTCCAACTCATAGCGACCCTCTAGGACAGAGCAGAACCGCCCCATAAGGTTTCCAAAGCTGTAATCTGTACGGAAGCAGACTGCCACCACACCTTTCTCCCACAGAGCAGCTACTGGGTTCAAATCGCCGACCTTTTGGTTAGCAGCCGAGCACTTAACTACTGTGCCACCAGAGCTCCTTCGGTAATACAAAGCTGCTAACGTATTAAGCACTTACCATGTGCTCGACGCTTATCATCCTTACGCCTCCAGGAGGTAGGTACTACTATACCTCTATTTTTGGATAAGAGAACTGAGTCACACAGGAGGTGAAGGAGCTTGCCCAGGACCCAGAACCCAGGGTCACTCAGACCAGGCGTCCACAGCCTCCACCATCATACAGCACTACCTCCTGAGGCCTCCTCAGCACACACCATCGGGGCAACAAGAAGACCACCACCATAAGGCTGAGTGCTAACACTTCCCTCGTCTGTAACCATGAGTCACACAGGTCTTTTGTGCCCCACAAGGACCCTCCTCTATGGGAACCCTCCCTCCTCCCACCAAGGACACAGCAGTGGCGGGTAAGCCGCCTTCTTCCACGTCTTCTACTCTTGGCTGGAAAGGTTACTGAAGGGTCTTTTAAAAATATAAGGGAAATTTCCACCCATTTGTGTTTTCTCTTTCTAGAACTGGTCTCTAAGCCCTGTGCCGGCAGGGACCACGTCGGATGCACATTTTCACTCCCCCATGGCATCAAGCCCAGTGACATGCACAGAGTGGATGACGGATACACATTTGTAGATTTGAGTTACGGAAAATACTGAATTATCTGAAGAATAAAGTCTGCATACCAAATATAAAGGTGCTGGGAAAACAAAGGACCAAGTGTAAACATACAAAAGGAGGAATTTACAGGATGCCTGGTAACTAACAGGAGTCTCATGTGTATATTCACACACACACACACACACACACACACTCCACATACACACAGACAGGAGTCTCGTGTATATTTACACACACACACACACAGACTCCTTATATACATACACAGGCAGGATTCTCACATGTATATTTACACACACACACAGACTCCTTATATACATACACACAGACAGGAGTCTCACGTGTATACTTATACACACACACAGACTCTTTATATACATACACACAGGAGTCTCACATGTATATTTACACACACAGACTCCTTATATGCATACACACAGACAGGAGTCTCACAAGTATATTTACACACACACACAGATTCCTTATATACATACAGACAGGAGTCTCACACGTGTATTTACACACACACACACACACACACACACTCCTTATAATCACCTATAAACTAGGTGTCTACAGCTCCACAATCCCTTATCCAAAACTGAGACCAGATGTGTCTCAGAGTTCAGCCTTATTTGGTATTTAGGAAGGAAACAGTGTGTATATATATTGTCTATTCCGTATTACTCCCACAGAAGTCTGAGGCAGCACCCATAAGAAAACATACTGATTAAATGTGGGAGTATTCCACACTAAGTGGAGTAGAGACTACATAAAACACACGTTCAGGTCAGGTTTTCAGCCTGCTTTCAGAGGTTCTGGGGAATGAGGTACCTGCGTGACTGCCCTGCAGTCCTCATTTTACGCGCAGGGCCTGGGGCTCGTGGGCGTTAGGAACTAGCTCAGGCTCACGCAAGCTGGGGAGGAAGAGCCAGGGCTTGAACCCACCTCTCTGGCTCCAAGTCTGCCCAGCACCTCTCATACTGAGCGAGCTGTCACTCACCTGAGGGCCCTGTGGAGAGGCCGACCTTGAGTCAGCAGGTGTGGGCTGGGCCTGTGATCTGAGACTTTCTAGGTGATGCTGAGGGACACAGGAAGTAAACAACTCCCACTGACCCAGGGGCTCCCAGCCCTGGTAGCTCATGTGTCACCTTGGAGCGCTTTACACACGCCCAATACATCTAACTGGACTCTTAAATGACTGATACATCCTGGGATGGGGCCCCCAGCTTTTGTGGTTCTGATAATTCTAATACACGCCGGGATTCAGAATCACAGGCACTAACCACGAGGAGAAACTAATCACTAATAAAGGAAGACTAGAGAAGGGAGCTGCCAAGCCCAGGTAGGAGTTCCACCTGGAGTCACTACATTCCATCAAAGGAGTATGGGAAGTTTCCAACACTAACCAGGAAACCACTAAACTTCTCTGGCATGGGAAAGCCCCCACCACCCCAGGCTCTGAAGATCTTCCCTTGTGACCAACAAAACCCTAGACATACCACACTGACGGCCACGTCCTATCAGACAATCCCACACAAATGTGCAATCAAGAAGTATTACTGCCTGGCAGCTGAAAAACAAAACAAATATTTAGCAGAGGACTATGAGAAAACAAGTTCTAAAAGGTAGGCACTGTTATACTATAGATATGACTCCATGAATTTAATGGAGTCTGCACACACTAGTCAATTGTGGATTTTAAATTATGCTCATGAAATCCTCCGATTTAGAAGGGACGGGAGTGGTCATCCACAGCCCCTATGCCCAGCTTCCACAACACACCCACCCAGTGATGAGGGAGGACTCTGAAGAGGCCTTCCATACTTGGACGCGTAGGTAATTCTTCACTAGCCTGTCCCTGACCCCCAGGAGTCCCTGGGTGGTGCAAACGGTTAACATACTCGCTGCTGACCCAAAGGTTTGAGTCCACCCAGAGGCACCTCGGAAGAAAGACCTGGAGACCTACTTACAAAAAATCAGCCATTGAAAACTCTATGGAGCACAGTTCTACGCTGACACACGAGGGGTCGCCATGAATCAGAATCAACTCGACGGCAACTGCTAACTGGTAGTCTGCCCTCTAAAGCCACCAAACTCTTCCTCTGACTTCAATATTCCAATTTAGCTATCATCTCCCACACCCGGGGTCATTTCTGAAATGACATGTATGTATTCTAGCCTAGTCACCACCGAAATGTCAACTCTCTGCGGAGGCTCACCTATTAAAATTGCTCACATAAACTGAACAAGAGTCTTATTCTGATGAGTATTAGCTAGCTAACGTCCTCACCCATCCTGTAATTTGCACCCTGCTATTTCTGTTCCATTGCCTCTTTCACAAAGGTTAAAGGACTGGGTCAAAATGAGCTCTGAGTCACCACCCTCCCTAGGCCTCAAGTCTCATCACTCTCCTTTGGCCCCCAAGCCAGTCACCCCGGGTCAAAGCACCATATTCAGGTATAGAGAATTTTGAGAGTAACAGAGAATGAAAAAGGTAAACAGTACCAAAAAAAGCATCCTCAATGACTTATGGACCTTCCAGAGAACAATCATTTTCTCCTTTGTGATATGCTGAAGGCCAGCCAACTTTCACAATTCAGAACAAGAAAAGAATAAGGATATATATACATATAATTTTACTGCTCCAAGAGACATCAGATCATCTAAATCAGAACTTCCTGACCTCAGGAATCCAGGGAGGGGCTCCAGAACTCCCTGAAATTCCATGCACTGGTCAGTCATTCCAGAGCAGGAACGAACCGCTTAGAGTAGCTTGCTTTCCACTCATGTCTATTTGGGACAGAAGGTAGGTGCCCAGGAGGGACAGGTAATTAGGGAACAAAGGCAAGGTACGCTTGGGAAACACAGGGCTGGGCAGCTCATGCCCTGGCCACCTCCCAGCCAGAGATGCAGGGCAAAGCGCTGTACTGGGCAGGGCCTGGGTGGTACAGGTGCCAGCAGCGCGCCAGAACCCGGCAGACACAGCTCTTCGCCCTCCCGACTGCAGCGATCCCAGTGCCGTGTGGCTCCACTGGAGCCAGATTTCTTGTTTCAGTATTTAAATTCACTCCCTCATTCCCCTGTGATCTCATCACACTTGCTCCCGCCTCCAACAGTGTTGCAACAATTAGGTGAGACGGGCGGAGAATGCAGGGTTTACGGAAAATGAGATTTCTACATTAGAGCGAACGTGTACACACCTCAGTATATGCTGTCAAATTATCCCACACTTTTACACATCAACAGCCATAACTTCATTCCAGTAAGTCTCTAAGGGATTTACCAGAACGATCTAGGGTGCAGAAAAGGAAATTCAGGACATGGAGGCTTACTAATACTTTCTCAGTGAAGTTTATTTTTAAAGAACAGAGAGAAATGTAAACTCAAACTCCATGGTACTCTTCAAAATGAAAGTGGTTTCCAATTATTTTTAACAGGAAGGGAAGATGTATGGACTCAAAGCTGGACTTGAAAAACTCCTGGCAAACAGGTGATCAAGGATGCCTGCTAATTAAGTAAATAAAACAAACACTTTCATGCAGGCAAATACTGCTTTAAGAATAGATGTATTTCAAAAGTCGATTCATGAATTCTTGGTTCAGAACTCCGAACACATTTTGTCACAGAACACTTGGGGTTCCCATTTTACCCACAACAACCCATCTTAAAAGCTGTCTCTGGCACCTACTGCGGATGGCACTACAGAATCTAACTACCACATATACAGTGGATTAAAGACAGCCACAAATTCTTGACACTACTCCCAGGGAGAGGTGGGGGTCTATGTCCCCTCTCCTCACATCTGGTGGGGGGGCGGTCTGGATGCTGCAACCAACAGAAAATGGCAGAAGTAACATTATGCCAATTGCCAAGGCCAGGCTGAAGAGACTCACAGCCTCGACTTCCTCTCCTGGACACTCACTGTAGGAGCCCGGAGCTGCCATGTGAGAAGTCCGGCCACCACAGAGGAGAGTCCATCTACAGAGATCCTGAGACGACAGAGAGCGAGGTGCTTGCTGAGCCCAGACACCCAACCAGCTAAACATGTGAGTACAGCCATCTCGGACCCTCCAGACCAGACCAGCCGCCAGATGACCTCGGTCAATGCCATGTGTAGCAGAAGAACTGCCCAGCAGAGCCCTGTCTGATTAACCCACAGAACAGTAAGATCTAATAATAGACTGTTATTTTAAGTCACTGATTTTTAAGGTGGTTTGTTACTCAGCAATCATTAACCGGAAAAACCCGTGGCTTTTCCAGGAAATGACAGAAGCACATCTCACTCCTGCCCTGGCATCAGGAATAGAGTCTCCTTCCCTAACCTCCACTGGTGGGCACAGCGGTCTTCCCCAGCTACAAGCCATTGAGGGCAAACCCCTGTGTCTTAAAGCAGGTGCTACAGTACGTGTGTGTTGGGAGGCAGGGAGGTACACGACACGAGTATCACGAAAGGGCAGAGTTCTGCCTGCCTGCTTCAGAATCCTCCCAGAATCTTCTATACACTACTGAGTCAGGGAAGAACAGGTTCCAAAATTCTGAAGAAACAATAACGTACTGTCAAAACGTGGTTGGACTATAGTTATTGATGCATTCATACAAACACTTGAGTACCTACCATATGCCACACACTATCCTAGTACAGAAGCCCTGGTTGCACAGTGGTTAAGAGACTGGCTGCTAACCAAAAGGCTGGCAGTTTGAATCCACCAGCTGCTCCTTGGAAACCCTATGGAGCAGATCTACTCTGTTCTACAGGGTCAGCATGAGCTGGAATCCACTCAACGGCAAAATGCTTTTGTTTTTGTTTTTTTAATATCCTAGTACAAGGAGCCCTGGTGGCATAAAGGTTAAGCACTCGGCTGCTACCTGAAAGGCTGGCGGTTTGAACGCACTCAGCAGCTCTGCTGGAGAAAGACCTGGCCATCCGCTCTCGTAAAGATTACAGCCAGGAAAACCCTATAGGGTAGTTCTACTCTGTCACAGGGGGTCGCTATGAGTTGGAATCGACTCGACGGCACCTAACAACAACAACATACTGGGACAGGGGTTAAGGTGATGAACTAGAATTTTCTGCTATGAAGAAAAAAGGTAAGGCAAGGGGCTGGACAGGGAAAGCAGGGGCTACCTTAGTTAGGTGTCCAGGGAAGATGTCACCGAGGTGACAGCTGGACAGAGACAGAAGGAACTGAGGATTATTATTCCTGCTACATAACTGACAAAAATAAAACACCAAAATATAAATTTAATCAAAATTCATCATATGTAAAAACTGCTTTCTAAAAAAATGGGCTACCTAAATACAGATGCTCCTTTTTATGCAAATATACATAGATTTTGGTTTCCAGGCATCTTCACCCTTTGTTACAAATCGTTTCTTTCCAGTTCAACAATGCACTGCCTCTACCCCTACCTGTACGACAGCCTTCCAGCGCCCAAGCCATACTCTGAGGAAAGCCCGTCATTCACCTTGCTAACAAATCATGTTTTCCTTCACAAAACCACTCAGGAAAGGAAAAGGGGGAACGAACTGCCATTTACAGTATGCCAGGCTCTCACGCTCTCACATTTAATACTCACAGTTACCTTTATATAGATGAGAAAATGGAGGTTCAAAAGGGTAAGTAACTTACTAACAGTTAGCAGAAGGACCAGAATTCAAACCAGGTCTGACTTCAAAACCCATACTCCTTCCATATATCAATTTGTTTCATTTTTATTGAGCACATACCTTGGGCCAGACTGTGGAGATACAAAGAATGAGCAGCCCTACCCTCAAAAGGTTTGTCATCTCAGCACTAGAGACCTATACAAGATACACCAGAACATCCCTCAACCTGGAAAGGGCCGGGAAGGCTCCAGAGACACAAGGTCCTTGCTACCCCCAATGCCACTGCCTCCATCTCAAAAGGGTCAACTTGCCTAAGGAAAAAGAAATCTACACTCTACCAACCCATGGAGTCCTGAGTGGTGCAAATGGTTAAGCACGTGACTACTAGCTGAAAGGCTGGCGGTTCAAACCCACCCAGCGACGCCCTGGAAGACAGGCCTGGCGATCTACCTCTGAAAGGTCACAGCCTTGAAAACCCTATGGAGCACAGTTCTTTCTACACACATGGGACCCCCACGAGTCAGAATCAACTCAATAGCAACTAATAACCACCCCCACTCTAGCAGCCTCACCTGGGGCCTGGGGGTCCAGCTGTCCCTCACTATTCACAGCCCCTCTCAGAGCAGGTACATGGTCATGACACAAGCCCCTGCACCCTGTCCAGTCACCACTGACCTTTCCTGGCTCCATATTAAAAACCTTCATGGTGGTTCTAACAGAAAAGCTACATAAAATCTTTTCCAAAAAAGCCAACAACATCATTTCCCTCTGACTATGAAGAGGAATTCTTTTCCTTTAATTATATTCCCATAAGCAATCTGTAGTTATAATTAAATTCAGGACGAATGGGTGGAAATCCACCTGTGCTGGGCTGTAACCATTATGCTCTCTACAGAGTGACCAGGCCTCCGGGACTTGTTCACCACTAACAAGCTAATGTTTGTAAAACCCTGTAAAGACATAATGACTAAACACTATCATTATTACTAGACTACTGGTTTAAATGCAAATTAAGAGAGAGAAAGGGGAAAGAAAACACTTAGTAAATCAGGTTAGGGACTGCTATTCGGTAAGATGTAAGCAACATCTGAACCACGGGGATAAAGCACATCTTAATGAAATTTCTTAAAGGATACTGAACGCAGCGTAGCTGCTGAAAGGAAATCACACAAAACATAAGAGAAGAAATGGAATCCTGACTGGAAAAATAACCAATACAGTCAAAACAGATGTGGGATGAAAGGGAAAGGCTGTGTGAAAAATTTGTGCTGGAAAAACACATACATTTTTAAAACAGCACTCACTACACAGCGGCAGAATGAAAAAGCCTACAATCTGAACAAAATCCCAAACGGGCCTGTAACTCGGTATAAACTGACTGCAGAGCACAACAAAGAGATTCGGACTCTGAAGTCCAACAGGTATGTTGCTTTGTTCTCACCTGTAAAGTGGGGTAACACCTACCTGAAACGTAAGGCTGGCACAAAGGTAGCCCCCAAAGGCACCAGGGCCCTTCACCTGTGTCCCACGCCACCACCCTCAACCACATCCCCGGGGGCCATTTCAGACTCACGTGCCCTCTGCCATGTGGCTCTCTGCCCGGCCCACGCTTCTCCTCCTCTTCTGTGGCTCACTCGTGCTCATCCTTCCAGAGTTACCTCGTCTGGGAAGCCAATCTTGGAGCGTCCTGCTCCAAATTACTAGGTGCTGCCCCACACCTGCTCCCACAGCACTTCTGTCCTGCTGTCATAGCACCTACCACACTCTGCCATAGTCAGCTCCTTCTCCTGGCTCATTCGCTGCACAGAAGCTCCTAGAGGACCGTGATCACATGGAGTCTTAGCTGACTTTTTAGCTGCAGCAACTAGCAAAGCTCCCAGCACATCGTAAGTTCTCAGAATGTTTGTTGTCTAAATAAATTCTCAACTATTTCTAGTTGAAATGAGTAGCCAAGCAACTTCTCTGGGATA
The DNA here is from genome assembly GCF_000243295.1 of Trichechus manatus latirostris. Classification (NCBI taxonomy): domain Eukaryota; kingdom Metazoa; phylum Chordata; class Mammalia; order Sirenia; family Trichechidae; genus Trichechus; species Trichechus manatus. Next base: position 9,326,622 of record NW_004443981.1, read on the forward strand.
AATCTTGGAAATATGAAGTATGCAGCGGAAAAAAATTCTACTCTGGGAAAATCTGCTTTGCCATTATCTGACGTGGAAGAGTGACTTACCCAAACATCCTGGGCCTCAGCCGCCCCCCGTATAAAATGAAGGAAGTCAACTAGCAAATCACTAAAGGTCCCTATTAATGAAATTGAACATACCATGATCACATCCTAAGATCTTAATACTCGCACTCTGTACATGTCACTCCTCCATTACTAGGAAAATGAACATCTGTGGAATTCTGTACGGTCCATCTCACTGACAACAAGCAAGGCATGTGGGTGATGCTATTAGCCCCACTGTACAGATAGGAAAACAAACTCAGAGAAGCGAGGCAGTCTGTCCAAGTCCTACCAGTGGTTAAATACACAAGACAGGGCTGGAAGCCAGCTCTTCAAAGCTGGTGGCTCCCCACCATGCCCAGCTTCTCAAGTGGGGGTGTGGACAGCCCCAGGGGTGCACAGTAGGATGCCAGGAAAACCCTTCGGGATGCTAGGGGAGCAAAGAATAAACACATCTTTGAAGAATCAACGGTACTCAAAAATGTGGGGGGGACGAAGGGTGTTTAAATTAAAACAATCAGACATATCATTGAGTAGAATGTAAAATTCACATTGCATGTTAAGATAAAGGAGCCCTGGTGGCATAGTGGTTAAAGCAATCATCTGCTAATGGAAAGTTTGGTGGTTCAAACCCACCAGCCGCTCCACAGGAAAGAGATGTGGCAGTCGGCTTCTATAAAGATTACAGCCTTAGAAACCCTACGTGGCAGTTCTACTCTGCCCTATAGGATACTCGACTCACTGGCAATGAGTTTCAGTTTTTTATGTTAAGATAAAACTTAATGGGCTTGGCCCTAGGCTCCCATTAAGGGGAGAGTTTGAAATCTACTGCATTAAGCCATGCCATGTCCTTCCTCACAGAGAAAAGCCTTCAGAAACCTGAACACTTAATTTACCCTATAATAAGGCTTCAAACAGCAGGTTATATTAATCCAAAAAGGAGAGAATTTAATTTCTAGCACAGAGTTGTGACTTCAGGGCATTACAGGACACAGCTCAAGAGAACTCGTTCCCCTGTTCTTCCCTTTTGAGTCATTAAAAGCCCCAAGAAAGTTACATTGTCCAGTGAAGTCTCCCATCATACAACCCCCCTTAATTGAACAAACACACAGAGCTAAGCGCTGTCAGGACAAGAGGACCATGTACTGACAGAGTTGGGGCATGCTGCTGTTCCTCACCACAGACCATGTCCTTCACCCAGGGAGACTGCCCGACCCACTGAGTTCCTGGTCACAAAGGGGCCAGGCAAGAGCCAGGGGCCATCACACGAAACTTCATCATCATCAGAAACCCACTGACCAGCAGTGTCCCCTGCGCTAACTCTTGGCAAGAAGCAACAGGACAGTAAACCGTCAGATCCCGTTCTACCAAAACAAAAGTGGGCAAAGAGATCCTCCCCGTACCATCCTCAGGGCCATGCAAGACAGCCAGGATGGCTCCTCTGCTCCAGAGCCTTCCTGATGCTCAGGCTCAAGCCCCCTTCCTGGAAGCCTCCCCGAACACCCCAGGCAGCCCACAGCGTTTCCTTTCCTGAACCGCCAGGAAACTCCAGTCTTTTTCACAATCTCTGAATTCACTTTCTGCTACATTGTATGACTTTGTAGTTTCTTCCCCATGAGGCTTCTCTCTCCAGCTGAGAGGCCAGCTCCCTGACAGCAGGATGGTGAATTTTCATTCTTCCTCACCCTGCCTGCCACAAGCTTCTGTCCTGGTGCTGTGGGTCAGATAGCTGCTGGTTCCTGGCATCTCCCATCACTGTGCACAGGGCCACAGCAGCCTAGACTTCTGAACAGACCCTTACAGCAGGTGCTGCGCCTCACTCATCTCTGTATCTCCCAGCACCATCACTAGAACATTAGGGGAACGTGGGGCACGTTAATTGAACATTAATTAAATGAGAAAAAGACTCCCAAGTCCCAGTTAATGATCTACTTATCTCAAGGAATAGTGAATGCAGCAGCAAGAGATTCCAACCTGATGGATGGAGGTGACAGAAACCAACAGTCACCTGCATTGATCACATCCCCCACTTGCCAGCCTCACCCCAAGTTGTCCGCATGGAGCAACCAAGTTTCCACCAAAAAAAAAAGGGTTTTATGCCTAATGATAAAAATCTCACCTCCTCCCTAGGTCTGTCTCTCTTTCTTCCACCATATGTCTGGAACAGTGTTGCGTAGAACGTAGATAGTCAATAAATGTTTTCTAATACAAAAAAGCCATTTTGTAATTTTAGTTAATTTTGAATAATGGACACTGCACAAGCACACGCTACATCTTCTTACTTTTTTTTCCCCCTTTTTGGTTTAAAATTGCATTTTCTTCTATTTCCATTAGCTCCTTTGGGACCCCAATCCTGCTGCTTCGGCACAAGCCGCACCTGTCCCCACTCACCTCCCTCTGCTGCCCTCCTGCCTGCAGGCACCTGGCTTCTCAGCTGGCTTCGTTCCTCTTGCTCAGGACAAGTCTAAGCATCACCTCTACTCAAGCCTCACCTCCTTCCTTCCCACTCTGTAGCTCTCTTCCCTGTATTATCTGTATCTCAAGTCAATGCTAGGACTCCTCCCCCCAAAAAATAATTCTTCCCCCCCTATTAACACCATGAAGAAACACACGGGGTACTGATTCCATGGACTTGACCCTGAGGACCTTGGTCACAGAGATATCCTCTGCCAAATCAACAGTCCTTAAATTGACCACTGCAAGAAAATTCAGCTATCACATAATATTTGATAAGTTATATCAACTTGCCGTTTGCACCATCTTGCTATACCAAAACAAGAAAACAGAGATGGGCAAATTTAACGCAATTTCCTTTGTTTGCTTGAGCTAGCTCAGACTTGCAACACCACAGCAACAGTTTTATCTTCCTTGAAGTATAGCTTTAACATCACAGAAAAGGATTTTAAGGGAGCGATCAATTATTCTTGTCTTTCAGCCCATTATCTATCCTGACAATACCCCAAAAAGGTCCTTCTCATTTTGCACAGTGAAAAATCAAAGAGCTTCGAGCAGGACTGTTTACAGAACCAAAACCCCAAACACTGGGGAAAACAGCAAGAAGCAGCTCAGGTGTTTCAGTTAAATGAAGGACTTTCTCCACGGCATGAACAAAAGTAGGGATATTTTCATGGTGTTAACAGAAACAATTAGCCACTGCTACTGCCTGTTTCCAATGGAGTGTCTTCACAGCCTCTCACTGAGTCAGGCAGTCTTATTAATTCCAACAAGAATGGATAACATCCAAATAAAATAATCAGTCTTCCTTTCCATGACAGAAAAATTCACACCAGTGTCTTAAAAGAAAATTTTTAAAAAAAAGAAGGCTGGAATTCTCCCTGTCAGCTGTTTTCCTGGCTTCTGCGTTGTGACAGCTGGCACAGATGGCGCCTCGGTGAGACACCTTACATCTTAAACCTTATCCATGATAAGGTCTGATTTTAACTAGTGATGCTGGAATCCAAGGTCTGTCAGGATTTCCGTTATGAGCACCTACTCACAGGGATTTCCAATCTTGTATGATTATTTTCCAGTTTTCACGTTGATATGGGTTACTTTGTTTTGGCCAAAGAATTTTTCACCTTTAATTTTTAATATGTGTATTGTTACAACACGGTGAAAAAGCAAACATTTCCTCTCATTTGAAAAAAGAATAGCTGGACACTATTTTGCCAGACACCCTACATACATGATGCACTCTCTTTAACAAGCCATTTTCAAAGACATGAAAGACTGGAGAAAATTTTAAGACCAACTGACAGTCCACCTTATTTCTTCAAATAAAGATCTTATAGACACATGCAAGATTATACAAAATAACATTTCCAAAGGCTTCACCAGTGTGTCTTCACAGCAAATGCTAGGGGAAAAAAAAAAATTATGGCTCCTCTTCAGTTGTATGCTGTGAATATAAATGAAGAAGCTGCTACAACGCCACTAAACACAGCCTTTATGACTCCACAAAAATAAATTACACACACACACACACACACACACACTCACGCACACCCCTATCTCATGCTGAAAACTGATTCAGAGCTTAATACCAAAAATGTGAAATCAAATTGCTTCCTTCAGCCGATCATTATCTGAAGGCTTCTTTAATTTCCAAGCACGTCCACGACTCTTCATCCATTTCCATTTTGTTGCTATGTTTTCAAATTAAAGACTTTCCCGGCCCAGAATTCTCTCTAAAGGTCTAAACAGCAAATCGACGTCCCCAAACGGGGGTTACAGTGTGGAACGTGGCAGGGCATACGTGAGCAGTCGCCTGGCCCTTCAAGATGAAATGTTAAATACCATGGCAGGCATCACCCCATGATCCGCACCGCGGGGAGCCTAGTCTGACCTCTGGGATTAACTGGAGGGGGAATTTGTGCATTTTGCCCAAACTGGACCCCAGGACCCGCCTGCCTGCGAGGCCACTGCAGCTCTCCGACTATGAATCAGAGGTTCATCTGCAGAGGAATGACTCAGTATAAACTTTTAAATAATGGCTTTAAAAAAAAACAAAAAAACCACTAACTAGACTAGGGGTAGCACGTTCGTCCATGCAGACACTCTGAAGCAGTAAGTGTCTCACCCGTCCAAACCGAACGTCCTAGCAGGAGATGCTGATTTCTCGACGCCGGGTTGGGAGTGGGGGGGGGGGGTCGCGGTTTTAAAGAGGCCTCGGCGCCCCGTTTCCTGAAAAGCTGCGGGAACCGGGTCCCCTCCGCGGCCCAGAGCCCGGC
>NW_004443981.1:9332117-9360817 GCF_000243295.1 Trichechus manatus latirostris
CCCCGCGGGCCCCACACTCGCCGCAGCCGCGGCCGCGCTCCCGCCCCGGTCGCCGTGGGCCCCACTGCCCCGCCTTTCCGGGTCAAAAAGTCACGCAGGCAGCCGGCCGAAAAGTGCCGGTTTCCTCGCGGTGGGGGGAGCCGATGGCGTCACCGTTCACCAGGACAGCCACCGGCACTCACGCTGTCACAGACACACTCACATACAGACACACTCAAACACACACTCGCACACTCACAGACACGTTCATGGACACATTCTCACACACACTCATGGACACACTCGCACACTCAGACCACACGTGCTCAGTCACACAAACACAGACACATTTGCACACTCAGACACGTGTTCATGAACACATACACTCACAAACCACTCAGACACATACACACTCATTGACAGTCATACCTATACACTCACAGACACGCCTGCACAGTCACAGACATACTCTTACACACAGAACACACTCATAGACAGACATATTCACATGGGCACAGACACAAACTCATGGCCACACACACACACAGACCACAGACTCAGACAGTCACTCTCACAGACACACATAGACACACACTCATAGGCATATACTCACAGATAACACTCAGACACACACATTCTGACACACAAACCACACACACATGGACAGTCAGACACATAGGCACACACATGGATACACTCACACACACACACTTGTAGACACAGTTATATAGACACAGATGCACACAGACACACTTACAGATACACATTTTCAAAGTACACACACTTTCACACACAGGCACCCATTCTCACAGACACCCACACTCTTGGACATACATACTTTCACTCACATATGTATACAGACTCCCACACTCAGACACATATTCTCACACACACCCACTAACGCTCACTGACACACACATATACTCACACACTTACACACTCACACCCCTCACACTCTCAGACATATTGCTCACATTTTCGCATGCTCTCTCATACAGTTATACACACATTCACAGACACCCACACTCCCTCACACACATGCACAGGGCATACACATACTCTCTCACACATCTACACACTCACATTCTCATTCCTACACACACCCCCTCTCATACATACAGGCGGGTGGTGGGGCTGCAGTTACTCAAGATGTTTCAGCCACTGCTCTTTTTTGGTGGGGGATGGGGGGTGGGATCTAAACATTTGGTTTCCTTTCCCTCCTCACAAGGCTCCTCCCACACCTCAGAAGCTGTGTCTTGATCAAGCGTGGACAGGGTGGCCAGTTTGCCACCAGCTGGCAGAGTTCTTGGCTGGCTTGGGCGTCCAGGACGGAGACTCAGCTGCCCCTATATACCCCTCCCCTCCCTTGACCCTAGGATCCTGCAATCCTGCAGACTTCAGGCGGCCATCTCTCTCGCTGCCTCAGCCCTCTGCTCCCCAAGCCATTAATGATCCATCAAGGTCCACAGAGATTGGGCGTGGGAAACAGGGAGTGAATGGGGAGTTTGCCTCCAGGAGGCTCCAGGCCAGCTGAGGAGGGAGGCCATCTCCACATGAGCTTACAGGTCAACACTGAGGAGACAGAATGGGTTCTTCATTTTTCACTTCTCATAAAGATCCCTAGTCCAGGGCTGAGGCCAGTGTGACCAGCTTAAATCAATCCCCCTTCTTGTATTTCTCCAGTGACTCACTGAGTGGAGGCAGGAAGTCTGGCATCTCCTCCTGCAGCTTCCCCCGTGGAATGTTCCAGAACCCGGGGGACAGTCTGACCAGGCTACTGGTGCCATGGCTCTGGCCCCATCAGCCCAAAAGGTACTTGTCCAGTGGTCACAGAGAGGGGCCTTGCTGCCCAGGCTCTGCTAGGCTGCAGTGGCGCCCCCCCTTGGACCACTGGGGCACAGGTCTTTTAGTTCAGACCCAAGATGGCCGCCGTTCCGAAAGCATTAGGGTCATGCCAAGGTGACAAGCCAGCCTCGGCCATCCCTGGGCCCTGGGTGAGCCTGGGTCCCCAGAGGGGATTTCCCTTCCCTCTTGGTGAGTTTCCCTTTGGAGCCCTGAGTATCCTTTCCTGCCGGTCACAGGTTGTAATGACATCAACCTTGAAGGGTCAGGGTCCTGATAGTTTCCCTCCCACTAGGCCCCGAGGCCTGGGTGTACTTGTCCACCTCCCCCCAGGTCCCCAGCCCCGTCAGGCCACAGTCCCAGGACACTGTCGACAGCCGTGCCCACTCCCACCTATCCGCCTTGCACTGCATACTGCAAAGGATCAGTTTTAAGAGTTTGCCAAAAGCAGGAAAGACTCCCTTGGTTCTTTTAAAACAAGCAACAAGGCAGAAGTTTCAAAGACCCGTCAGAGGGGTCTTTCACGCTCCTTTTATTCTCCAAGACAATACTAAGCAACATTGAGAATGAATGGATCCAGATAGACCTGCTGGTGAGACCTGCTCCTGCTCCTCCTCCTTGTTCCTCTTCCTCCTCCTTTTTTTTTTTTTTTTTTCTTGTCCATTTGCCTGAGCAGCTCTGGACCCCCTGCTTTTTGCAGGGTGTGAAGGGCAGCACAAAGAGTTTGCCCCAAACAGGGCAACCGCTTCAGGGGCGGGTGTTCTGTCCTCTGCAGTCCCAGCCGCAGGGCAGCAGTGATGGGCAGCGAAGAGAGCCAATCAGAGCTCCCTCCTCGCGGCCTTTCAAAGGCAGAGCTCTCTGTTCCCTATGGCAACGTGGAACAACAAGCGGACACCATTTCTGGACAAAGAAATTTCTCCCAGGAATTTATGTAGCATTACATGGTCCGTTTGTGGCGTTTCTGGGAGAAGTGCACGCAGATTTGAGTCACTCACGTGAGGGCAACGCAGCTCAGAAAGCCAATCCCGCTGGTTGTCCAGAGAAGAGAAAAAAGTTCTCATTGTACAGTGATAGAGGCTTCAGGCCTCTGAAGGGAGTTTCATCAGGCCTCTCCCAGAATATGATGATCAATCCCTCAAGTGACATGTCCCCATGCAAAGACCATTGGCCCCTGGGGGTCTAACTTGGGCTGAAGTGTGCTGGCAACTTCTCTCACTAAAATGTATTAAATATTACCTCAGGGGGGACCCAGCTACATGGCAAAATCAAAATCAGCTACACTAATTGTTTACACAGTGAATATTCTCAAATACATTTTACATAATGAGCCAGTTCATGCAAAACACACACACACGTAAAACCAGCTGTCTATCGAGTGGATTCCAACTCATGGCAACCCTGTATGTGCAGAGTAGAACTGCCCCATAGGGTTTTCATGGCCCTGACTTTTCAGAAGCAGATCACCAGGCCTTTCTTCTGAGGTGCCTCTGGGTGGGTTCAAACCACCAACCTTTCAGTTAGTAGCCACACACTTAATTGTGCAGTACCCATGGACTCCTATGTATGTGTGTTTGTATGTGTATAAGTATATATATTTGTGTGTATGTATTTGTATATATGTATGTATATGAAAGTGTATATAAAGCCATACTTAATCTCTAACATGTACTGTACTCTCATACTTTCTATTCCTTTGTTTTTTTAAAATGCTGGTCATGACCTTCTAAACTTACTGTTGGTTCATGACCTAAAGTTTAAAATCACTGTTTTAGACTACACAAGCTGCTGAAGGTGGTGAAGGGGTGCAGGGGTTGGGATAGTCGTGGTGTGAAATCACTCCTTCCTCCTGCTCCACCCCAAGCCACCCAGATGGCTTGGCTGGGAAGTCAAGGACATCAGCTGCCCCTTCCGGCCCAGGCCCTGCCCCCTAGCTGACCCCGGCTACAGACTCCAGCGCGCTCACTGGGGTGGCCCAAGTGAAGGGGACAGTTGAAACCAAGCTCAGAGGAGTCTGGGACTGGAGAGGTAGCAGCCCTTCACCCAGCCAAGTGACCTGGCATCCTAAGGGCGGGGCTGCAAACACAGCCAGGGTTTTGTACAAGTGATAAAGGGACAATGGAGGAAGGTGGGAAGTGTGGGGTAACTGGCCATGAAAAAACAGTTCCAATTTTCTCTCGTTTATGTGGGGGAGTCAGGAAGACCAAGGTATCCTCATTTTAGGGAAGACCTGTCTGGGATTTGCTCATCTCTGCACTTTCCCACAATCCTTCAGGAGAACATGAGTCCTGGTGTAGCTGGCGTCCCACAGGCAGCCTTGACTGGAGCCCCACACACTTGAACTTCAACACCTTCTGAAGGAGGATTCAACTCTACCATGTGCCTACAGAAAAGGACTATTTTACGGCAGACGTCATGGGAGACAGGGAAGCGAGTCACGTCAGACACAGCACAGCAAAACTCACAAGGCCCACTGTGAAAATCTCCGTTCCTGCCTTCAAACTCCTTCTGAGGCTTCACCCCTCTATCTCATCAATGAACCTCTCCCCCAGCCCATAGGGTCACAATAGCCCCTTGGCTTCCCCGAGCAATTCAGCTTCAGTCCTCAAATCAGCTTCAGTCCTCAGCCGATGACTCCACTCAGCAAACAAAAGCCAATGGCGGCCAGAGCAGCCCCTGGGGGAGCCCAGTGCACCTCAAAGCTCCTAAAAGGAAGAGACCCCGGAGCAGCAGCCAAGAGAATGAGGTCCATTCCTCCCTGCACATTAGACATCGGGAGAGGGAGCAAGTTTGTCGTTAGTAGTCCTCTAGTGGGCTCCGACCCATAGCAACGAAACGTTGCCCGGTCCTGCGCCATCTTCCTGATCGTTGGGATGTTTGAGTTCATTGTTGCAGCTATCGTGTCAATCCATCTCATGGAGGGTTTCCCTAGTTTTCACGGACCCTCTACTTTACCAACCATAATGTCCATTCTTAGTGATTGGTCTTCCCTGGGTCCAAGTCTTAGGTTAATAAGATAAAATGTTTGAAAAGATGAATCGTTCTAACTCATCAAAATTGCAATATGTCATCTCACTATGAAGGCTGGCCAATGTGCCCTTTCTCATTTCTGAAGGCTGATAACAATCCTGAAATGTCATGTGGTCCCTGGAAGCAAGTCATCCCATCTTCCTCGTGTTCATCGGCTCATTCAAGACCTACTTCCTGAGCTCTTTCCCTGCCCAGCGCTCTCTAGCAGAAAACCAAATCAAGTGGCTGCCCTTTTGGAGCTTACGTTCTAGTAGAGGGAGATGGAAAGAAACAAATTACAAGTGAATCTGTAACCAGAGCTATGGGAAAAGTTAAGGCCAAGAAGGGAAAGAGGGAAGCCAGGAATGAGCTGCTATTTTATGCAGCAGATGAGGCGCCATTTGAATGTAGACCAAAAGAAAGGGAGGAAGGGCACCATGTGCATGTCAGCAGGAAGAGTATCAAAGCAGAGGAAACAGCGTGTGCAAAGGACTTGAAGTCAGGGAACATTCTAGAAGGCCAGAGTGTCTGGAGCTGATGAGCAGGGTTAGAGAGCCACGAGGATGGGGTTGGGGCAGAGGGTAGAGGTGTGGGTGCTGAAGGCGCAGAGCCTTGGGGGTCGCTGATAGGACTTTGGTTGTTGCTTTCAGATGGGGAGTGCACTAGTTTCCTAGAGCTGCTGTAACAAAGTACCACAAAGTGGGTGGCTTATAAGAACAGAAATTTATTCTCTCACAGTTCTGGAGGCTAAGAGTCCAAAATCAGGGTGTCAGCTGTGTTGATTCCTTCTGAGGGCTCTGAGGAAGAGTTTGTTCCATGCCTCTCTCCTAGTTTCTGGTGATGACCCGCGATCTTTGGCATTCATTGATCACTCCAATACCTGCCTCCACCTTCACATGGATGTTGTTATAGATTGGATTGTGTGCCCCAAAATATGAGTTGGAATCCTATCCCCTATACCTGTGCATGTAATCCCTTTAGTAATAGGGTTTTCTTTGTTATGTTAATGAGGCCATATCAGGGTAGGGTGTGTCCTAAACCTAATGACTTCTAAGTTATAAGGACCAGATAAGCAAGCACAAAGGGAGCTATCGGAAGACAAAGGAGGCAGATGAATCTACAAGCCCAGGAAAGCCAACGGTTGCGAGCTACTAGAAACTGAAATAGACAAAGAAGAACCTTCCTCTACAGCACTCTCTGAATTAGGACTTCTAGCTTCCTGAACTCTGAGAAAATAAATTTCTGTTCTTTAAAGTCACCCACTTCGGGGATTTCAGTTACAGCAGCACGAGGTGACTAAGATAGCCATCTTCCATCCATGTGTCTCTCTGGGTCTCTTCTCTTTCATAAAGTCGCCACACAGATGGGATTAGGAGCCACCCTACCCCAGTGTGACCGCATATTAACTTAACTGATAACATCTTCAAAGACCCTATTAGCAAACAAGTTCACGTATTCACAGGTATGGGGGTTAGGCCTTCAAAATATCTTTTTGGGGAGCACAATTCAATCCATAATAGGGGGTCATTATAAAGTTTGATTGGTAGCTTCTATTCCATGAAGCTAACCTTATGTTTGATTTTATTTTACTCTCTTTCAGTTGATAGCCATATGTGGAGCACCAGGGAGATTCACACAGCGGCGGCCCATTACCTTCTCTTTATGTAATGGACAACCAATGATGCTCAGTTGGTGGGAACGCAAACTGGCACAGGATTGAGGGCTAGCAACTAAAACACAAACATCCAGAGTGTTAGAAAAAGGGGGTAAGTCCCTATGGACCAGTGACCCCACGTCTGGGACTTTCTTCCGGAAAGAACACCATACACTGGGGAAGCATGGGCCATTCACCTTCAAAACAAAAGAAAGGGAAATGGAGCACTTGCCCTATAACTGGTGGTCATTGTGGGCTCTCCAATGGTGGAATGAATACTCACGTCACCAAACCTGCTATCGGCTGTGATTCAGACATGTTCCACAGGCAGGCCAATTATTGATCGGGTTTTAATGACTGCATGTTAGGTTTTCCATTTTAAATTGCAAATACCATAGAGAGATTCCCAGCATTTTTTTTTTTTTTTAAATCCATTTCAGAGCAGTTGGAGAGCAAACATCTGATGGGGATGAGAGCCCCCAGCACACAGCCCATGAGCGAAGGTGGCTCTGGTGACGGCACCACTGTCCCCGCATGGCAGCCTTTGCCCAACGTCTCTCCATGGTGAGTCCCCAGGAAGAACCGAGGAGTCATGGGGTCACCTCACTCACCTGCTCCAGCCACACTGGCCTCCAGGATCCTCAGTAGGCCCAGGGCCTTTCCACACACTGCTCCCTCAGCCTGGCTGGGCACCTGTATGCCTCCCCCCACCCACTCCCTGCTCTTCCTTCAGGCCATAGACACTTGGGGTGATTCCTGGTAAAAGGTGGGTCTCCTGGACTCACCATATCTGCCACCCACATGGACCCCTGGCCTGACACCATGAATAATGCCATGGGACAAGCCCCCAGCTCTTTTTGCGAAGGGGCCGCGCAAGTGTTACGGTGATAATTTCCCTAGGAAAGGTGAACCGCAGAGGAATTCACTACAGCGGGAGACTTCTAGATCAGAAATCGAAAAAGCAGAACTCAACTCATGACTAACTGATATTAGGAAGGCTCTTTACCCTCTTGGTCCTGGGTTTCCCCTTTTGTAGAACGGAAGTACGGCTGCCTGCCCTACCCCAAGAGGGCTGCGAGAAGGCGGCTGTACCAGAGAGGACCACGCGGCTAGCATGCCCCTGGGAGGGGCCATGATAACTCAAAAGAAAGGTGCAGGGTGGCGTTCAGTTGCTGTTGCTGTTGTCACATGCGAAAGAGCAGCCTGGCTTGGCTTTTCTCAAGGTGCGCAGGCGTGAAGGGCTGTTTCAATTTCAGGCGTGCGTGATCAATCGTCATGAGTAAAAATCACAGTTGTCCTAATATATGCTGGGGACATCACCTAAGTACTTTCTTATCACACTTCCAGGGGTACCAGCTCTTGTGATCTTAAGTTGATAGACAAACATCATTATGCATTCACTGAAAAGTATTTCCTGAGAAATTGTGGGTCCTCTCATCTCCACAGTGGGTACCAGAATCGTGCCAGCCCTGGGGCCTGATAGGCAAGGTTTGCAAACTACAGGTCACAATCCATCAATATGTCATAAGATCCACTGAGTGGGTGTGACCAGCATTTTTTTTTAATTTGAAATGAAACAATAGAAAATAGCAGAATACTTCATGCCTGATAAAAATCAGGTACAGTTTGCAAAAAAAAAGTAGAGGGTCAGCAAAAAAGAGGAAGACTCTCAATGAGATGGATCGACAAGGTGGCTGCAACAATGGGCTCAAACTAAGCAACTATCGTGAGGATGGCGCAGGGCCGGGCAGTGTTTCGTTCTGTTGTACACGGGGTCGCCATGAGTCGGAACCGACTGGACAGCACCCAACAACAGCAATAGTTTGAAAATCAGTCTTAGAAGAGACGATGGCAAGACTTGAGCTTTCTTACTTTGGACACATCATCAGGAAAGACCAAGCACTAGAAAAGGGCATCGTGGTTGGTAAAGTAGAAGGTCAGTGAAAACGTGAGGGGAACCCTCTATGAGGTTGATGCAGTAGCCCCCACAATGGACTCAAACATGCCACCGATCATGAAGATGGCACAGGACCAGGTGACTTTTCATTCGGTTATACGGAAGGTCACCAGAAATCAGAGCTGCCTCCATGGCAAGTAACAGCAACATAGTTCTATTAAACTTTTCTTTCAGTTACGTGCGGATATACATAATATGTTTGTGTGTCTTGAGGTAAAATGTCTCTGTCTCTGTGGGTGGTAGTAAAGCGGTTTGGAAGCGCCATGCTAATGGAGACGCAACTCAGCTCTAATTTGTACACAAGGTGCAAAAGTATCATAGTTTACAAGTTCTTTTTCTTACGTCTGCCAACACATCTTTTTTTGTGTACAGGGAAGTTCCACTGACCCCAGGGTGAAATACACAAAATTAGTAGAGTCTGAGGAGTCCCTAGGTAACAAACTGTTTAGCGTGGACTACTCATGGAACGGTTGGCAGTTCAAACTTACCCAGAGGCACCTCGGAAGACAGGCCTGGTGATCTGCTTCCCAAAGGTCACGGTTTTGAAACCCTTATGAAACAATTCTACTCTGCACACGTGGGGTCACCATGAGCCAGAATCAACTTAATGGCAAGTAACAACAACTTTAAAAAAGAAAAAAAAAAATATAGAGTCTGAATTAATGAGGTTTGCTATATTCAAAACATAAATGTTGATGCGGTTCAAATTGCATGCGTCCTCCTGGGCAGAGAGCCCTACTCCCTCCCTTCACTCCTCTTCATTTTCAGAATGCTCTGGTCTCCTCGGCCATTTCTCTCTTCTTCCAGGTCCCTCAAGACCCCACACCAGGGCTGCTAGATGCCTGACACAGGAAGAAGTTGTCCTGGGCGGGGAAGAGGCAGCCGATGAATGAATGCGTGAATAAGTAAATGAGCCAATGAATGGACCATCTGCCCCAAGCCAGACAGACACTCACCGTTTCAGTTTGTCAGACTTCATGGATACACAGCTCCCAGCACAGGACTCTGACCAGGGCTGGGCTCCGAGCTGGGGCTGGCTCCCGAATTTCCACACGACAGGGGTGTTTGGTGGGGCCGTCTGATTGGAAGAGAGTCCAAGGACTTGTATTGAATCCACATTATCATAACAATCATGATGCCTTTATTTAATATGTTTATTCAAGGTGGATTTAGGGGGCTGTTGAAGATTGGCGGTGTTTGGTCACTCTTCAAACATGGGCACAAAAAAAAAAAAAACACCTTCAGGCCTAGAGACAGCCAACCCCAGACTAATCAAGAATCCATTCAAGACCCATGTGATTGCGTGTCCCTGGGGATTGCAGCAGTAACCCACTCTGATTTCCTTCTTTCTATCCAGGTTGCATTTGGAGCAACCCAGCTGTACTTGTACCTTGTTATTCACTGGAAGTATTTGAGCTATAATTCATAAAGTCAGCTGCAACTAGAACCCCCAAACTCTGGGGCATGCTAGGACCAGGTACCATGGGATCCAGCCTTTGTGGAACTGACTCTGTGGAAGTCACTCTCGAGAAAGAGGAGGGGGCTCTTCCTATCTCAAATGGGGTCTGGAGTTCCCAGTTTGGTGGCCTGAATGGATCCAATCAGCCCCATCATTGCCAGGACTCCTCCGTTCGCTGTCCTGGGTAAACCAGTTACCAGTTGCTGTTGCATTGACTGACTCATGGCAACCCCATGCGTGTCGGAGTAGAACTGTTCTCCATAAGATTTCCAGTGGGTGAGTTTTTGGAAATAGAGCACCAGGCTTTTCTTTCAAGGCACCGCTGGATGGACTTGAACTTCCAACCTTTCTGTTAGCAGCCAGACATATTAACAGTTTGCACCACCCAGGGACTCTCTGTTTGGGTAGCAACGATTTTAAAAAAAAAAAAAAGACCAAATGGGCAGCTCCTGTCCAAAAGCAGAATGAGAAGGCAGGAAGGGACAGGAACTGGACGAATGGACACGGGGAACCTGGGGTGGAAAGGGGGACTGTGCTGTCACATTGTGGGGATTGCAAGCAATATCACAAAACAATATAAGTTTTTGAATGAAAAATTAACTTGAGCTGTAAACTTTCACCTAAAGCACAATTTTTAAAAAAAACCCTGCAGATTCACAAACTCAGGTTCTCGGTACACCTCTGTGGCTAACCCATTGTTGGAACCAAGATTTCCTTTCTTGCTAATTTCCACTATCAATTGCAATGTAGGTGATCTGTCATAATTACTAAGTTTGAATTTTCTTCTACACGTTTTCAACAGGGACCCAACATTAGCTCATTTCACAGCAGGGATCTAACACTGCTTACAAGCTGATACTGAAACGAAGGTGTTTCGGGCTTCTTTAAGTAAATAATGATTCTCTTTAGAATTAGTGGGCTAAGTAAACAACACTGTATCATCAATTTAACCAGAGTTTGTTAAATACCGGCTATATTGTACCTCCAAAGCTGGGGACACAGAACTGCCATAAGGAGCCTTGCGGATATAATTCAAAGGGACCCAAGGACTAGGGAGACATCCAGCTGAGCTCCCTGCTGGTGCTGTACCCAGCGCCCAGGTACCTTGGGCATGTTCCTACACCTCTTGGGTACCATATTTCCCCTTTTGGGGGGGGAATAATAAAGGAGTCCCTGGGTGGTGCAAATGGTTAAGCACTCAGTTACCAACCAAAACTTTGGCAGTCTGAACCCACCCAGAGGCACCTGGGAAGAAAGGCCTGGCAATTGGCTTCCGAAAGATCATAGTCATAAGAACCCTATGGAGCGCAATTCCACTCTGTAACACATTGGAGTTGCCATGAGTTGGAATCAATTCAATGGCAACTGGTTTTTTGTGTGGTGTGTGTGTGTGTGTGTGTGTGTGTGTGTGTGTGTGTGTGTGTTGTTTTGGGGGGGAGGGGTGGATAATAATAGGCAGCAGCCTGTGTCAAGAGTCAAGGCAGAGCTTACAGGAGAGGACTCTGTGAAGATCCCAGCCCCGCCGAGGCCCCCAGGGTGGGCACTGTGGGGGCTTGGATGAAGCTGGGGCCGGGTCACAGGAAATGGCTTTTCCCCCTTGCTGTTTCTTTTTGAGTATGTGGCAAACTAAAAACTTTCCCGGCAGATGGTTAAGGAACCAAAATTGGGCACTCTAACTTTGGTTTGGGGATTTTGCTCCTCTGATGGGGCACTTCATTCTGCAAGTCCAAATGCAGAAACTGCACCATCAGTGCCCCAGAACTCAGACTCTTCCGAGCAGCCACTTCCAGGACACCCCCAGAGAGGAAGTGACATCTCCTCAGCCCCCTGGGACAGGCTTGCGTTTGCCGGAGTTTTCCAGGGCAATTAGGAAATGGGATTTGGCTTTTCCTTTCATACTTCGATGCTGATGGATGTCCCATCTCTTGATTCCCTCCCTAATTTAGATTTTTAGAGTTGCTTCCCAAAAGAAAACAAAAGTTAGAATAGAATTAAGAAAGAAAAAAAAATCCAGTTTGTCCAGAGCCTTGAGTTCATTTTTTTCTTTCCATCTTTAATGACAAAGAAGATTGTTTTGCCCTAGAATCAGTCACAAATTAACATCCACTTGTGTATCTTTGAAGTCTTCATTCATTCATCCGTCCATCCATTCATTTATTCACAAACGTCCACTGGACGGTTGAGGAATGGGATCAACTCAAGACCTGTTCATTTGTAAACCCAGATACACTGCCCAACCTGGCGGAGGGGTGGTAATTCCAGCTGTCCCTCCTGGGAGTCCCAGCCATGCTGCACTGGTGACCTGCCTTGAAGACATCTTCCTCCCCTCCCTTCTCCTCACTGTCGCTCCACCAAAGCTGCAGGAGCCCCTGGGATGGACTGTGAAGACACGTGGCCACAAACCCGCTGAAAGTGGCTCAGAATTGTGTGGTGTTGGGTGTTTGTTCCTGCACAAGGGTCCAGCTGTTACTGGATTGTCAAAGGACCTGAAACCGCAAAAATGCAATATAGCCTCTGACATCTGTAAAAAATATATGACACCTAAACATACAATTCTAACACCTTTCATAATTAGGAAAAATCCCAGAGCATCGTTTAGCTATATGCATTGCACTTGGGGTCGTCTCAAAAGTGCTGGGACTTCCCCAAACCATCCCCTGCTACTCACTACCCCTCCCACCATCCCTCACCACCATTTACCATTCCCCCACCATCCCCCTTGCCATCCCCCACCATTCTCTCCCACCATTCCCCTACTTCTCCCCCTCCATTCCCTCCCACGAGTCCCCCACGCCATCCCCTCACCATT
This sequence comes from Trichechus manatus latirostris, assembly GCF_000243295.1. Classification (NCBI taxonomy): domain Eukaryota; kingdom Metazoa; phylum Chordata; class Mammalia; order Sirenia; family Trichechidae; genus Trichechus; species Trichechus manatus. Next base: position 9,344,824 of record NW_004443981.1, read on the forward strand.
CTCCCACCATTCCCCACCACCCGTCATTCTCAGCTTGCTGGGTAGCGAAGCAGATCTCTCTCCCCTACCACCCGTCCCCAAACCCAGCTGTTAAGCAAAGGGTGAAAAGTAGGCATGCCTTGGGGGCCGGAATGGACGCCAACACCCCTAAACTGCTTCTTAACCCCAAGGGCTCTGATCCCAGGGGCCACAGCTTTCCTGGCCCTTCCCCCACCCTCAGAGTCCTTGAAAACTCCAGCTCCTTTGCAGAGACAGACTCCCCAGGACTGGGGACTGGCCCAGCAGGCTGGAGATGCAGGCAGCAGTCTGAGCGGAACCCAGACAAACGACTGCTCCTTTGGAGATGGGCATCCTCCAGGATTTCCAACAGGGGAGAGAAACCTTTAACCAACACCACCACTGACCCTTCCACTCAGCATCCACAGAGGCACCTTTTGTTCTGGAAGTTTCTCGCCTGGATTCTCTGGTGGGAGGAAGGTTAGAGGGGCAGAATGCCTTGCTAGAGAACAAGGAAGGTCTGGCTACAGACATGGGGTCCCCATGGGTAGGGGCATTAGCTAACGTTTGATGCTGCTGTGAGCCAGGCACTTGGAGAGGCTCCGGCGCTGGAAAGAGAAACGAAGCTAACAGGACAGACAGACAGACACAAAGTTAAACAGGGCCCAGAGTGATAACAGAGGACCAGTGGTTTGGACCCAGTGTCCCAAGTCCTCAATTAGCCCTTCTTGTTTGTGCCCTGGTGGCAACAGGGAGATGGACATTGTCTCAGGTCAGTGTTCCAGTTACTAGTAAAACAAAACCAAACCCAACTCATTGCCTTTGAGTTGATTCTGACTCACAGTGACCCTATACGACAGAGCAGAACAGCCCCATAGGGTTTCCAAGGAGCAGCTAGTGGATTTGAACTGCTGAGCTTTTGGTTAGCAGCTGAGCTCTTAATCACTGCGCCACCAGGGCTCCCCAGTTACTGTTACTGCATATCAAACAAGACCAAAACTAAGTGGCTTCAAACAACAACAGTCATTTTATTATCTCTCAAGGTTTCTGGTGGGTTAGCTGGGCAGGTTCTCTCCTTCACTTGCGTCAGACAATGGCTGAAGCTGAACAGTGTGGGGCTGCCCGCCATCTTGCCACATGGGCTCGGTTGGCCTTCCTCCCAACACATGGTGACCTCAGGGCAGTCAGACCACTCATATGGTGGCTGAAGGCTTCAGACCAGGCAATCCAGCCAATAAAGCAGAAACGGTCTCACCTTTTATACCTACAGCCAGAAGTCCCACAGTGTCACTTTTGCTATACCCTATTGGTTACAAGCAAGTCACAAACACACCCAGATTCAAGGGGAGGGGACATAGCGCCCACCTCTCAGGGGGAGGAGTGTCAAGGCCACATTGTAGAAAAGCATGTGGGATAGGAAGTATCACTGTGGCTATCTTTGGAAAACACAGTCTCCACAGCCGAGTTCTGGGAAGCAGAGCCTGAGCAGGAAATTGGGGCATGTGGTTTGTTGAGGTACGCTCTTCAGTAAGAATGCAAGACGGAGTGAGAAGCAGGCCGGGAAAAGGAAAGGGCTGAACACGCAAGGACATGGGTTCGGGTAAAGTCTAGCCCTGGCCTGATGTCCAAGGGCTCAGGAGCATAAATCACACCACAGAGCTGCCCCCTTGAATCAAGGGGACCAGCCCTTTGTACCCACATATCAGGCAGTCACTGGCTGTGAGCCGCCCCCTAGCAGCAGCGGGTATGAGCTGGTATAAGATGTCTCCCCATCAGCCGAGCGTATTCTCCAAAGAAAGACGCCGTTGGGAGCTGTTCATGGCCAACACGTACAGCAGCTGGAGACTAGGTACACAGTTTCGTAAAGATGGCCTGGGGGGCTCTGTGGTAGACTGCAGAATGGCTTCCTATCCCTGTGTCCATGCCCTTTACATGTGACTGATGCTCCTTCCATCAAGAGGTGTCTATTCCCCATTCCTTAAATCTAGGCTTGGCCATCTGACTAGCTTTGACCAATGGGACATTAGCAAATGTGATGCAAGCAGAGGCTTGAACAGTGCTTGTGCACTAGGGCTTACTCTGTCTTATTGCGCTAGGAACCCTGAGACCACAGGCATGAACCTGAGCTAACCTCTGGAGGGACCACATGGAGGAAATTCAAGGCCTTCCAGCCAACAGCCTTCAACATCCACAAATGTGAGTGAGGTCATCTGTCTTAGTCTGGGTCTCTAGAGGAACAAAACCAGTGAAACATATATATAAATATATATAAACAGAGAGATTTACTTCAAGGAAATGGATCACACAATTGTCGGGGCTGGCAAGTCCCAAATCTGTGGGTCCAGCAGCAGGCTGCAGATCTCTGCTGGCTCACAAGGTTGCAGGGGCTGGCGAATCCCAGATCTGCAGATGAGGCAACAGGATGGAGACTTCTGCAGGCTTATATCCCAAGAACCAGAGGTCAGGCAATGAGAAGAGTGCAGGGTCAAGAGACAGCAAGTCTTGCCAGAACATCCATTCATATACTGGAGCCAGGCCACACCCCCAAGGAAACTTCCCTTTCAACTGATTGGCTGCTCATATCAAGTCACAAAACAGAAAGTGATTACATTATGCAAGAGCATCTGGTCCAGCATCTGCCAAACCACCGAGAATCATAGCCTAGCCAAGATGACATATAACATTAACCATCACACCATCTTAGATCATCCAGCCTCAGCTCAGCCACGTAAGGGAGCCCAGGAAAGACCAATAGAACCACCTGGCTGAGCCCAGTCCAAATTGCCAACTCACAGACTCAAGGGCCAATAAAATAAATTCAAGTCACTAGTTTTTGGGTCATTTGTTACACAGCAAACACTAACTAATACAGGCACCAATGGTGTCCACTACAGAAATCTAGTGGACCTAAAGGCCTGCTAACCCTCTGTAATTGCATAGGTGGAAAAAAGGAGGGACTTTCTCCTGGGCCTGGTCTTTGGGATCTTTGGCCCTCTGATCTTCTTACCCTTTGGCTTGCTCCTCAGGCTGACCAGCAGAGCCCTAACCTGAAGTGTTTCCTTGATCATCCAGAACCCCCTCCCCATAAGCGAGGCCTATGGCCCAATTGAGGCAGTGGTGGTTCATTGGTAGAATTCTTGCCTTCCATGCCGGAGACCTGGGTTTGATTCCCTCCATCAGTGGTGACCTGCATGTTGCTATGATGCTGAACAGGTTTGAGCAGAGCTTCCAGACTAAGACTAGGAGGAAAGGCCTGGTGATCTACTTCTGAAAATCAGCCAAGGAAAACTTTGTGGATCACAACGATCTAATCTACTACCAATCATGGAGATGGTGCAGGACCAGACAGCATTTTGTTCCCTTGTGCATGGGGTTGCCATGAGTCAGGGGGACTCAACAGCAGCTAACAACAAAAACAGTGTGGCCCAATGATAGTCTCTGGGGCTCCCAAGTTTTCTGAAGGCAAATGGGAACCAGCCCTTGAGGAGTTCCCAGAACAGCCCCGCCACACCCATGCTTTTTGCCCTTGCGGCTCTCGCCTTCTCTGGGGCTGCAGACTTTGGGTATGGATAAAAGTCAGGGTTGTTAAGTCATCTCTCCAATTACCCCAACTCCAAGTTAAAGCCAAGGTGCCTTGTCAGTAGGCTTGGGAAATGCCAAGCTGTCTCCTGTAAAACATGTTTTGGGTCTCCTGGATAAAGATTTCAATATTAAACATGAAGGTTTTGCAGTTATTAAATTCTCACTGGATATGGGGAGAGACTGTAACTACATTTCAATGTAGCATTTGAAAGGATTTAGTGATTTTCCATTAATTTTTTTTGAGACATCAAGGGTATATCTTTCTTCGAGGACTCTGCCTATCGCAAATTTCAGATTTAAAAAGACCCAGTGAGGGACTTACGAGGCCAAGAAGGGGAGTCAAAAATTTACAATTCCAAAATTACAACACCGCTAAATTTTCGGTTAATTCAAAAATCATCTCGGTGGAAAATTCTGCAAGGTTTCCATGCATAATCCAAACGATCTGGTTTGAAATTGCAAGTGAAATGAAGGCTTGTAAGAGCACATTTTCTGAATAAAATTATCAAGCTCAGATCAAAGGCACCGACGACATCTGATTGCATTACTGAAAACAATGTCCAGAGGACCGCAGCCAGGCTGTGCAAAGGAGACCCAGGCTAGACCCTTCCTCTCTCCTCGCAGTCCGTCTCCCCCTCCCCTCAGCCCGGCCTCACAGCCAGGAAGGCAACAGAGGCTGCAGTCTTCAGTGTCCTGCAGCAGCCAGGTTTGTAGTAAATATTTAGTAGCTATTTAGTAAACACAGTTAGGAACCCTGGTGGCGCAGTGGATAAGAGCTCAGCTGCTAACAAAAAGGTCGTCAGTTCGAATCCGCTAGCCGCTCCTTGGACACCCTATGGGGCAGTTCGACCCTGTCCTACAGGGTTGCTGTGAGTTGTAATCGACTTGACAGCAACGGGTTTGGTTTGGTTTTGGAAACACAGTTAAACTTCCGATTGAGCTTTGCATGTCTATTCTCAGGAATTAAGGAGGTTTTACTAAGTGGACGCCAGAGTAGGGCAGTGTAGACACTGAACTGGAAATGAAAACGTGGTGCTCAGAACAGCAGGAGGGAGGGGCCTCCCGCTCTCTGAAGCAAAGAGGCCCCTCTGTTGGGCAAAGGGCCCCAGTCAGGGAGCCAATGCAAGGGCTGCCCCTGTGACCCGTGAGTGCCTACTCTGCCCCTCTGCGGGGGACACCACTATCTCTCCCCGCACAGGGGTTAGACAAAACTGGCTCCTTCCGCAGAGAGGATTGAGGCATTCAGTGTACTCGCTCAGGGCTGGGCTTGTCCCCCAGCCCCTGGGTCACTGAGATCCACCTAGAGAAGGCCATTACCCAAGGTCCTCCAGGCACCTGAGAGCACAGCTAGACCACAGCTCCAACCTCCTGACTCCCTGCACAGTGCTTAGACACTCGGTTCCCACTTGCTCGTCTCTTAAGTGTGCACACACTTCCACCCAGCAATCCCCCTCTTAGGTGTCTACCCAAGAAAACTAAAAACACATGTCTCCACAAAAATCTGTACATGAATGTTCATGGGAGCGGGATTCATAACGGGCCAATGTCCATCAACTGACGTGTGGATAAACAAACTGTAGTATACCGATGGATGGGGTATTCTTCAGCCATCAACAGGAATGAAGTATGGACACATGCTACCACATGGATGAGTGTTGACAACATCACGTTGAGTGAAAGAAGCCAGACACAAAACGCCTCATACCATATGGTTCTCTAAGTCCGTGACATGGCTGGGACAGGCACAGCCATACAAACAGGAAGTAGATTAGTGGTTGCCTGGGGCTGTGGGAGGGGAGCAGGGGGTGACCGCTAAGGGGTGCCGGGTTTCTTTTCGGAGTAATGAACTTGTTCTAAAATTTATTGCGGTGATGGTTGCACAACCTTGTGTATATACTAAAAACCACTGAATTTTACACTTTAAAATGGTGAATTTTGTGGTATGTAAATTATATTCAATTAGAAAAATGACTTTTGACTAAATGGGCATGGGATACAGTGTAAGCAGCTAGGCTCTGGGTTCCAATGCAGCTCCTCTATTTACCTCAGCATCTGTCCTGCTTACCTCAGCATCTGTCCTGCAGTGTCCCCAGCTCCCAGAGCTGGTGTGAGGGGTCAGTGAGCTACTCCATGAGTCGTGCTTGGTAGAGCGGGGAGTCTTGGTCTTCATGATGGTTTAAGCCCAGCCACGTTAGTGTCCTTCCGGCGAACACAGCAGTGCCCTCAGGGAGGTGGTGGCCGGACATGCGGCCAGACACACAACCGTCTCCGAGGGCCAGAGAGGGAGTGCCTGGTCTGTGCTCTTTCTGGAGAGGACACTGGCCTGCACCTACACTGCCCACTCCTGACCCGTCCACGCTGGACCACACCGTCTCCCAGACCGCCTGGTGAGGATGGCCTGGGGCAACACTTAATGGACTGTCCTGAGAGGAGATGCCTCTTCCTGTTCCTTTGAGCAGGAGTGTTAACCAGTTGTCATCGAATTGGTTCAGACTCATGGCGACTTGCACGTATGCAGAGTAGAACTGTCCTCCACAGGGTTTCCAATGGCTGACTTTTCAGAAGTAGGTCACCAAGTCTTTCTTTCGAGGTGCCTCTGGGTGGACTTGAATCTCCAACCTTTCGGTTAGCAGCCAAGCATGATAACTGTTTACACCACCCAGGGACACCAAGCAGGAATCTACTTTCTGGAAAGTAGCCTTCTCCTCCCAGAAGGACGTCAGGCTGACCCAGACTCTGGCAGGGCACAGCAACATCGGAGAGTTTGATTACAATAGATTAGAAGTGACATTTTTATGAAAGCCTTTCATGAAATCAAGTGAGGGGATATGGGTCACAGACCCCGTGGGTCCCACACCCAACGACCACCCTTCTTCCTTGGCAACAAAGACCAGTTTTGCTCTGGGGTCCCTGCCCTCCCCTGTGTCTCTGGAGTAGCTTCTGATGAGTTAGGCCAATGATTCTCCTAGTCAGTGATTGGCTGAGTACAGTGCATGTGACCCAAGCCCCTCCAATGAGATGTGAGGGGGTGGCTATTGAGGAAATGCTGGGAAAGGTTTCTTTGTTGATTAAAACACCCAGAAGCAAAATGGCCTCTCTCCTTATGCTGATAGTTTGGTCTGCAGGTAACACCCAAAACCATGTCAGCCAGCTGGCAACCACACAGAGACTCACTTAGCCAGCAAAGCAAGAGGGCAAGACAGCGGCCCCCAGGGGTGCCACTGAGTGGCCGAACTGGTCAGCTATAGTGGGCAGAGGCTATAGAGCTGGCTCAGGCATCCCGGCTGGTGGGCCTCTTGCTGGGGCAGGGGGCTGAGGGAGAGTTGGTTAGCTTGGGAGAAAGGGTTGTGATGAGCTTGGACATGTGGTGCTTGAGGCTCCTGTGGGACATCTTGGGGGTCCCAGGGAGATGTGGGATGCAGGGGGGACCTCAGGGATAGAGGCCTTTGAAATGAGGACTAATAAACCAGTTGCCATGGATTCGACTCTAACTCATGGTGACCTCACGTATGTCAGAGTAGAACTGTGCTCCGTAGGGTTTTCAATGGCTGATTTTTCAGAAGTACCTCACCAGAGCTTTCTTCCAAGACACCTTTGAGTGGACTTGAACTACCAACCTTTTGGTTAGCGGTTGAACGTATGAACTGTTTTTACCACCCAGGAACTCCTGAGATGAGGATAAGGGGGCCCAAAGAGAGCTGGAAAACCCACCCGCGGGCCTCACTGGGCCTTCCTGTCCACAGGAGACAGTGATGGCCGGAAGCTTGGTGGTCCTCAGGACCCTGAGCGCTTGGAGGAGGGAGGCGAAAATTGGGCCCCTTGATGTGCGCACTTAACGAGGACATGCATGAATTTGGGGTAGTAAAAATAACTCAAGCTCTTGAAAGCAGCAACTCGAAAAATTAGACAGGAACCTTAAGGGGCAGTGAGTTTATGTTATATAGGGGAGGAACAGCTCAGAAAAGGAGGGTTAGAATAGTTGCCCAACATGAAGAATGTAATCGATGTCATTGAATTGTACGTGCAGAAACTGTTGAATTGGTATATGTTCTGCTGTGCGTTTTCTCAACAACAATAAAAAGGAAAATAAATTATTTAAAAAAGAAAATAATTCAAGCTCAATAATTTCTCCTTTGAGATGCTGAAATCCTCCAACACAGAGCAGGATCAACTTTACTAAGAGTGAAATTAAACCCACTCCGTGGAGGACAGTTTTCTGGGTCTCTTCAGGCAGCCTTGCAGGTTCTGGCCTGTCCTGGGAGTCAGGATGCTGGTGGCCAGAGGCAGCTGGAGACTGGCTCGACCTCTGCCTCAGTTTCCCTCACTGTCAATTGTCGTCCTCGGAATTCCTCCCTCCCACGATTTCACCCTGGGAGCAGCCCTCACCCTCCAACTCTAGGCCCCAGATGGAGACATGAGCCCTCTACCACCTTCAGGTACTCTCCACTCGCTCACCCTCTACTTCTCCCTTCCCCAAGGCCAGCCACCTCTGCGCCTGCCAGCACAGATTTATAAAGATTTAATAGCCGAGAGCTGTACTGAGTGCTCTGATTATTAAGTTCTCATTCCTCTTTGAAAATACCTCCTGAGGTAGTATCTTAAATAATTAAAACTAAATTCCGCCTATCAAAATAAATGACAAGGGCTGTTTGGGTCTGTGATGTCCTCCAGTGACTTCCTGGGGTGGCGGGCTCCTTTCTGCCCTCTGTCACCACTGGGGCCCTGTGTACAAGTCCTGGGCTTTCTAAATTCATTTCCTTTTCTCTCAGCCAAGTTAGTGACCTTCCTGATACAGCCCCCTCCTGCCAAAGGGAAAAATCGGGCGACCTCAGATGTCTGCACCAAATGGCCAATCCCAAAATAAGGATTTATATATATTCTGAGAATGCAGCTTAATCTATACTTAGGAGCTGGAATTTGCCTCGTTGGAGGACGATGACCTCATCACCCCCAAAGGCCGGTGCCTAGAGCAGTCCTCGGCCGGCCTGTTTGTGATGCCACGTCGGCCTTTCTCGGGACAGGGTCCTCTGGGTGGATCCCTTTGTGGCCATTGCTCTTCTTTCTTTATGCCCAAAACTTTCTCTGGTGGTGAAAGCAGAGCTGTCCTGCGGGGAGGGACTGTGTGATGGACTCTGGAGAAAAGGACAGAGAGACTGGGCAAGGGAAGGAATCCAGTGGGCTTTTCCCACAGTTCCCGGGCCTAGATGTCTGCTATCTCTTCCGTTCACTTTAGGAGTTTGTTCCAGACAAGAGCCCTGGTGGCATAGTGGTGAAGGTGCTTGCCTGCTAACCAAGTGGTCAGTGATTTAAACCCACCAGCCACTCCACAGGAGAAAGATGTGGCACTCTGATTCCATAAAGATTCCAAAAAGCAAACCAAACCCATTGCAGATAAGTCAATTCTGACTCATAGCGACCCTATAGAACAGAATAGAACTGTCCCATAGGGTTTCCAAGGAGCAGCTGGTGGATTCAAACTGCCGATCCTTCAGTTAGCAGCCAAACGCTTAACCACAGCCTTGGAAACCCTATGGGGCAGTGATGCTCTGTCCTATAGAGTCGATATCAGTCGGAATCTATCGCCTCAACGGCAGTGGGTTTTTGTGGTTTTCTGAACAAGAGCCTTATTCCCACTCTGCCTAGGAGGGCAGCTCCACTTGGATGTCATTCAGCCAATGTGTGTGAGCATTCTACTGGGTGCAAAGCAGGGCTCTTGGTGGGCACTGCCAGTGGCTGTGGGTGGATCGGACAAATATGCCACTCACCAGCCACACAGCCCTAACCTCCAGGACCAGCAGCACATGGCCAAGCTCTGTTCTGGCAAAACAGGTGCTGCTGCTCCCCTACTCCTCAGGACCCCGCCCACCTGGCCACCAAGTCGTTGTTGTAGTTGCTGTCAATTCTGACTCATGATGCCTCATGTTTGCAGAGTAGCACTGCTCCATGAGGTTTTCAAGGTTATGATCTTCCAGAAGCAGATTGCCAGGCCTGTCTTCCGAGGTGCCTGGGGGTAGGTTTGAACCACCAACCTTTCGGTTAGCAGTCAAGTGGTTAATTATTTGTGCCACTCAGGGACTCACCTGGCCAGCATATGACCCAGCAATTCCGCTCCTAGGTATATGCCCAAAGACTCAAAAACAGCTGTTCAGACAAATACTTGTACACAAATGCTCATAGCAGCACTATTCACAATAGCCAAAGGTTGGAACAGCCTAAATGGCCATCAACAGATGAAAGGATAAACGAAATGTGGTCTATCCATACAGTGGAGTATTACTCAGCCACAAAGAGAAATGAAGTTCTGTGTTCTGCATTCCACTTTGGTGAGTGGCATCTGAGGTCTTAAAAGCTAGCGAGTGGCCATCTAAGATGCATCAATTGGTCCCAACCACCTGGAGTAAAGGAGAATGAAGAACACCACAGACACACGGAAAGTATTAGCTCAAGAGACAAAAGGACCACATAAACCAGAGACTCCATCAATCTGAGACGAGAAGAACCAGATGGTGCCTGGCTACCACCAATGACTTCCCTGACAGGGAACACAACAAAGAGTCCCTGACGGAGCAGGAGAAAAGTGGGGTGCAGAATTCAAATTCACGTAAAAAGACCGGACTTAATGGTCTGACTAAGACTAGAGGAACTCCAGAAGACATGGTCCTGGGACTCTCTGTTAACCGAGAACTAAAACCATTCCTGAAGCCAACTCTTCAGACAAAGATTAGACTGGACTATACAAGACATAAAGTGATACTCGTGAAGAGTGTGCTTCTTAGTTCAAGCAGACACATGAGACTAAATGGGCAGCTCCTGTCTGGAGGCAAGACGAGAAGGCAGAGAGGGTCAGGAGCTGGTTGAATGGACCCAGGAAATCTAGGGTGGAAAGGAGTGTGCTGTCACATTACAGGGAGAGCAACTAGGGTCACGTAACAATGTGTGTATAAATTTTTGTATGAGAAACTAACTTGAAGTGTAAACTTGCACTTAAAGCACAATAATACAAAAAAAGAGAGAGAGAAGTGAAGCTCTGATACATGCTATAACATGAACGACGCTGGAAAACGTTGCACCTCAATTTCCACACAGCCATGATACAGGCGTAGCCGGGTCCTCTTCAGGCCCACGCCAGCCAGGGGGGCATGCCAGCCGTCAGTCTCAGTACTCTATCTGAAGCCTTGAAGGCCACTCAACCCCCTTGCAGCAGAAAGTTCCAGAGGGTTACTACCCAAGGGGCAACCTCAACCAATGAGTGTCAGGAGTCACTGGACAGACGCCCAACCTCCCCTTCTTCCTCTCTCCCCTGTGTGCTGTGCAATTCCTTACTGTCCCCAGCTGGCCTGAGTCCCGGGTGCGCACAAGGTGACCTGCTCAGTGACTGGCTTGGAATACCACTAGGATCAGCTCCCAGATGATCTGCCTACACCCCCATTCTTGCTCAGCCTGCACCCTTGTTCTTGCTCAGCCTCTGCTTTCTAGGGAACCTGGACAGGCCAAGATCTCTTAGAGCCTCAACTTCCCCTCCTGGGAAGGGGTGTGCAAACAGACTGCACAACCGCCTCAGGAAGTTGTGTGAGAACTGAGCCCACGAAGCAAAAACAGCTCCGCACGGGGGCAAACAAAACCACACCAGTTGCCTGTCAAGTCAATTCCAACTCATGGAAACCCATCGGTTACAGAGTAGCACTGCTCCATAGAGCTTTCTTGGCTGTAATCTTTATGGAAGCAGGTCGCCAGGACTTTCTTCCGTGGCGCTGCTGGGTGAGTTTGAACAGCCAACCTTTAGATTAGCAGCTCATAGCAACCCATTTGCCCCAGTTAGGGACCTTTCCAACACACGAGAGGGGCTCCCTAAACACCTGGGGAGAACACCCCTGAGCCTAGGATGCCCCTGAGCTGAACCTCGCTCTCAGTACTTGTGGATTCTGGTGTATTATTATTTGTTGATTGTTGGTATAATTTTTGTTGGTTTGCTCATTATTATTTGTTGATTCTTGGTTTGCACAGCCACAAATATTCAGATATCTCAAACCGCGCTCCATGCTGTTTCCTGGCTAATTCCAGCAAAACCGGAACCCTCTGCGCTCGCGTGGCGCACCACTGTCGTCCGCGCACGCCAATAAGTCACGGGAGAGCGAGGGCCCTGCCCCCACCTGCTCCGGGAAGCAGCGATTAGCCCGAGAGACATCCCCAGGCCCACTCAGAAAGCCCAGGGCCCTCTCCACCCTGCGCTCAGGCGCTGCCGGGCCGCAGGGACAGGCGCTGGGTGGCAGCCCCTTGATCAGCACCAGCCCTTTCAGGGACATATGCAACTGGGGACATGCAGAAGGGTCCCCACACAGTCTCGGGGCTGCGCGCAGCGGCCGGCCAGTGTCAGCGCCGCGTGGGCGGCGGGCTGCGTCCAGGTTGCAGGGTGGCAGCGCGGGGACACAATGACCCGTCCCGCCTGCAGTCAGCCGGCATCCGGAGTGGGGAGACGTCCCGACTAGGGCTGGGCGCGCAGAGCGACCCCTGCAGGGACACGTGACAGCCGCAGTTGGGGAGGGGAGGCCTCCAGGGCCCAGCGAGGCTGGGACGCATGCTGACAGCAGCCTGGGAGCCGGAGGCGCTAAAAATAGCTAGGGCCTTGCCCCTGAGCCCACTTCACCGGGCAGGCGGGCGCCAGGCAGGTGGCGGGACAGGAATAGGCGCCAGGACCCTGGAGGGGAGGGCACGGGCTCATGGGGGAGGGGCCTGCCCGGCGGAGGTCTGGGGCTGCCCACAGTCCTGGAGCTGAGATGAAGGGGGAATGAGGGAGAGTGGGGTTTGGCCCTGCTAGGGGATCCCTGCCTGCTGGGGACAGGGAAACAGGCTGAGTATAGGGAAGGGACAGCGGTGCTGGCCTGGACACTGGAGCCAGACCAGGGGTCCCAGTCCATGTACTAGCTGTGTGACTTGGTGAGTCCTTTAAATCCAGGGTGCAGCCTCTTCATCCGCACATGGGGCACCATGGTCTGACCTTGCAGGGGCACGGGTGACGGGGAGGGGAGGTGCTGCCAAGAGCTCAGGGGCCAGGGGAGGACCCATCCCCTCTGGATGACGTCTCCAGGGAGGCATAGGGAAAAGGTACGTGTGAGTTGGGCTATGAGGATGCGTGAGCTGGGTGGGCTCAGAGGGGACAGAGTCAGGGACACGCCCAGTCACCGTCCTCCATTCCTGGACACCAGATAAGAACAGCCTGCTGCCTGGGGGTTTCCAACCTGAAACTTCTTGAAGCGTCAGCTCTGCAGGCTAAAAAGGTTCAGCCACCAAAATACGGCACACAAGGCGCCAGGCGGCCCGGGCAGAGGCCAGACACACTCCTGGACATCGAGCTCATGTTTTCAAAATATCACGCCTCGTGACTGCTCCCAGCTTGGCCCGAAGAGTGGGGGGATTTCACGTTCCTCTTCCTTTTCATGAGTAAGCGTGAGCAGCTGGCCCCCAGGACTGAAATCAGAGCCCTGTGGCTCTGGGCACCTGGGAACAGGTGGGTCCATATGGGGCAGGTGAGCACAGGTGGGCAGCCTGTCCTGGGGCTGTGGTGACACTGTGCACAGCATTGGGACGGAGAGCCGCACGTGCCCCCCTGAGAAGCTGTTGAAGTGGCCGCAGGAGTAATCTGGGGTTTGAGAGCGTGACCACAGCCCAGCCTGTCCCCACCAAGACCTCATCCTCCCGTCAGTGATCAGGCATCTACGGACACCTGCTGTGGGCACTGCAGCCATCAGCGTTTGGGGAACTGGGAGGCTGCAGCAAGAGCCTGGCAGACAAGACTGCATTCATGGACGCTACCCGCAGACGGCGGAGCTGCCCACAACCGCTTGTCCTCCAGTCGACTCCAACTCAAGGCTATCTCGTGCATGTCAGAGTACAATTGTTCCACAGGGTTTTCAATGACTATTTTTTTCAGAAGTAGATCACCAGGCCTTTCTTCCAAGGGACCTCTGGGCAGACTCGAACCTCCAACTTTGCAGTTAGCAGCCAAGCGTGTTCACCATTTGTACCATCCGGGGACCCAGAGTTGCCCATAGGTGGAAGCTGGTGCTGCTCAGGCCTCACCTTTCAGGCAGCAGGTGTCGGGAGCTCACTCTGCACCAGACCCTGGCTGGGTGTGGAGGAGACAGAGACAGCGGGGAGGGGAGGGAGGAGAGGATGCCATGCTCAGTGGAGGGGCCCTTCAGACTACACCTCCCCCTACCCAGAGGGAGATGTGTGAGGTGAGGCCAGAGCTGGGAGACAGCGGCTGCCCGGCGCCTGTGGCCCCTCATTCCTGCCAACTCCTCTCCCGGCACCCATGGGTCTCAGCTGGGCTCTCCCTGCAGTGGCCCAGATGGCTCTGGCCATGTGGCTCTGCGCTCTGGGGCCACATCAGCTGCTGCCCTCCAAGCCCTTGCTCAGGCTGCTCCCCTCCTTCCACCTGTGTCCTGCCCACCCAGCCTTTTCCCCAAACCCCACAGCACTGACAGCCCCAGAGGTGGACGGGACCAGCCCCCGGGCCTGATAGGTGTCCATCAGCAGGGGTGTCCCTCCAGAGTCCGGGCCCTGGGGTTCAAATCCTGGCCTGGGTTCAAATCCTGCCTTTGTCACTTCCTTGCTGCAGAATTTAGGGCAAGTCCTTAACCTCTCCAAACCCCTGTCTCATCAGCAAATGGGATTGCCGGCAACTGTAGGGAGAAGGGAGTTGTGTGAGATGACTTAGCACTGTGCCAGCTCAGAGGATGAGCTCAGTAAGTGAACCAGAAGCAGGTGATGTGAGGAGCCAGGGACTGTGTGCAATCCATTCTGGCGAGGTGTCCGTGCCCTGGTGGCTCTGGGTCTAGCTCCAGTATCCAGCGTTGGTGGCTATGGCTGGGTGCATGCTTCAGCATCTGTGCCCAACAGCCAAGGCAACAGTGTCCTCACGGAAGCACTTCTGGGTTGCAATTCTGGGGACTGTTCCCGACCTCAGTGCCTTCTAGCCTGGTTCTCATGCCCTCTCAGAGATTCTGTGGATTTCTTAATTTCCTTTACAGAGTTTGAAATTATTACTGACTTTTTAAAAAATCCAGCTGTTCAATCAATACCATGAGGGGGCTGTTAAAACTTCCAACTGTAATTATGGATTTATCTGCTTCTCCCTTTTAGTTCTGTAGTTTTTGCTTTATGTATTTTGAAGCTCTGTTATTAGGTGCATGTACATTTATAATTGTTATGTCTGTCTGAGGAACTAACCCTTTTATCATTATGAAATGTCTTTCCTTGTCTCTAGTAACACACTGTCTTAGTTATTCAGTGCTGCTATAACAGAAACACCACAAGTGGATGGTTTTAACAAAGAGAAGTTTATTTCCTCACAGTTAAAGGAGGCTAAAAGTCCAAATTCAGGGCGTCAGCTCCAGGGGAAGGCTTTTTCTCTCTGTCTGCCTTCTTCTCTTCGGTGTTCCCGGGGCTAGGAGCTTTTCGGAACAGGGACCCCGGTCCAAAGGACGCACTCTGCTCCCGGCACTGCTTTCTTGATGGTATGAGGTCCCCAGCTCTCTGCTTGCTTCCCTTTCCTTTTATCTCCTGAGAGATAAAAGGTGGTGCAGGCCACACCCCAGGGAAACTCCCTTTACATTGGATGTGACCTGGGTAAAGGTGGTGTTACAATCCCACCCTAATCCTCGTTAACATAAAATTACAATCACAAAATGGAGGCCAACCAGACAATTCTGGGAATCATGGCCCAGCCAAACTGATACACACATTTTCTGGGGGACATAATTCAAACCATGACACACTCTTTCTCTTGATGTCTATTTTGTGTAATATTAAGATAGCCTCTCCAGCTTCTTATACTCACTGTTTGCATGTAGATATCTTTCCCATACTTTTAATTTGTATTTAAAGTGTGTCTCTTGCGGACAGCATATCGCTGGATCTTGCTTTTCTATCTAGTCTGACAATTTTTACCTTTTAATTTGAGTGTTTGTTCCATCTACATATAATTAGGTTGGATTTAGGTCTGCAGTTTTACTATTTTTTTTTTAATTTGTCTCATATTTTTTGGTTCCTCCTATCCTCTTCTTCCTGCATTTTTTGTGTGAATGTGTTATTTTCTAGTATTCCATAATTTCTCTATTAGATTTCTAGCCATATGTCTTTGCATTTTTAATTAATTACTCTAAAGACAACATACATTTTAACTTATTCCAATCTACTTAGAATTAATATTGAATTGAAGTAATTCATGTAAAAAATAGGCAAATGACAATGGGACTTTTTTTTTAATTTTTTTTCTTTTATTGTACTTTAGGTGAAGGTTTACAGAACAAATAGTTTACAACAGTCAGTACACATATTGTTTTATGACATCGGTTAACAACCCCACGACATGTCAACACTCTCCCTTCTCCACCTTGGAGGATCTTTTTTTTTT
>NW_004443981.1:9362786-9370168 GCF_000243295.1 Trichechus manatus latirostris
TTTTTGCAGATGGACATCCAGTTTTGCCAGCACCATTTGTTAAAAAGACTGTTTGTTCCCCATTTGATGGCCTTTGGACCCTTGTCAAAGAGCAGGTGACCGTAGGTGGATGGATGCAACGGGACATTTTTATGTCCCCCTGTCTTAGTGCTATTGTCATCTATATGACATCTACATGTTATAAACACAATACAGCATCATCATATTTCATTTAAACATTAATATGTCTTTTAAAGAAATTAGGAAAAAATAAGTAGAAGTAAATATAAGGTGTGTCGGTTATCAATTTATTGCCTCTCAGCTCCAAATCCATCCTTCTTTGCCCTGCTTTGTGATACTGGAGCTGGACCATGTAAACATTTCTCTTTTGCCAGCTAGAGCAATGCTAGGTTTTGTCAACAGAGGGCACTAGAGGGACACTACAAGGCCACAGCTAAGGAAGGGGCTTCTCTTCCTGGTTCCTGTGTGCTTTTCTCCTATGGTACAGCTGCCAGCAACTTGGCAGAAGTCCCACTGGTACTCACTGTCCAATGAGTTTCTTGGCCACCCAGTGGGCTTCCTCCTATGAACCAGCTCCAGCCAGCACCCTCTGTCATATTTCTTTACCACTACCAGGCTGTATGTTCCTGTGGCAATCACAACCTCTCCATGAAGTCTTAATCTCAGCCTTGGGGTGGGAAGATCCCTCTTCTAAATTCTTAATTCCTTCTTTATTATTCCTCAGCACCAGATATAATAGCTGCTTCCTGGATTTGCTATTTCTGTATTCTTCAAAGTTTTCTTTTACCCATTTTAATACTTAAAGATCTTTGACTAATTTGTAATTCGTTGTTAAAATCTTCCTATTTGGAATTTTTAGGACAGTGAAATTATTCTGCATGATACTTTAATGGTGGACACATGACATCAACATTTTGTCATATATTTTTCCAATATTTTCCTGTTCCTTTTTCCAACTCCTCTCTAAGACAACAATGACTTAGATGCTGGGCTGCTTGATATTGTCCCACATGTCTCTGAGGTTCTGTTCACTTTCCTTCAATCTTTTTTCCTTCATTTTTTGGATTGGTTAATCTCTACTGCTCTATCTTGAAGTTCATCATTTCTTTCTTCTGCTGTCTCAAACCTGCTATTCAATCCATCGAGTGATTTTTTTTCATTTCAGTTATTATACTTTTCATCTTTAAAATATCCATTGTAATTGCTTTTAAATCTGTTCACTCATTAAAATAATTTTCCCTTAGTTATTGACACATATTTATAATAATAGCTGTTTTGAAGGTTTTGTCTGCTAAATGCAGACAAAAACTGGATCCACTTGGAGTCAATTTCTATTGATTGCCTGTTTCTTGATCATGAGTCACATTTTCCTGTTTCTTTGTGTGTCTATTAATTTTTGGTTGAAAATTCGACATTGTAGAGAACATATTGTAGTGACTCTGGATTCTGTTGTGTTCTTATGATTGTTTTGTTGTTGTAGTTGTTTAGAGGGCAGTTAATTTGCCTGTATTCAAACTACAATGTCTCTCATCCTTATAGTGTGCAGCCACTGATATCTCTGCTCAATCCCTTCAGCTTCTAGCCTGCTTTTGTTAGCCTGCTAGCCTGGGGGTCTCCCTTGTGTCTGTATAGTTTGGCAGTCAGGATTTCCACAGAGTTCATAGTCAGATTTACTGGCTCATTCCCTTGTGGTTCCCTTACTTCTGATGCCTCCTCCCTAAATTCACAGCTTTTTCTGCCAACATAAGATTCTGTCCTCTGATACCTTGAGCCAGTAAAGCTTCAGCTTTCTGCCATCCAGGCTGTACACAGTCAGGGACTATACTCAAAAAAAAAAAAAAAAAAAAGGCACTAAACTCACAAATCCCAATCAGTGCAGCTGTAGGTTCCTCTCTGCATTTCTGTTGGGCGCACTGGTGTCTCTGCAGCACACGTGTACTTTTGTGGCCAGCCAGGGATTTGAGCAGAGTTTTACTCAGATTTTGGGTCTCATTCTATCTGTTGTTCTCTCACTTTCAGAGCTTCCCCCCAGCTTCTCTTCCAGCTCTGAACTCTGTTCTCTGCTACTTTAAGATGATAAGGATGTGACATTCTTCTGCTGTTTTCCTTCAACATGGCAATGGGAGATGGGGAGCATCCTTAGGCAAGAAAGCAACAAACTCATACAATTATCCCTTCTAGCTGCATTTTTTCAAGAGGAATGCTCCTCTCTGCTTTTGGGTATTTTCCAGTTCTTTTGAATAGTTGGAGTTTATTTTATTTTATTTTTAGTATTTTGTTCAGAGTTTATTACTGCTGTCTGCAAATGGGGTTGCAAAACCACTTCACTCCACCACCATTAATGGAAGTCTTCAATCCCCAGTATCCTCTTAATAACTCCCCTTTCTGCTTCAATTGGCCACAGTTTGTTTCTGTCACTAGGAGGTGGAAGTCCTCACAGAGGCATATCCTCAGCTCCAGCTTGTAACTGGGGTGACAAGTCAGAGGACGGTAGACTGCCAGCTTCCCTAGGAAGCAGAGCCTGAGGGAAAAGCTTGCATGCCAACACCTGCTGAGAGACTGGAGTGAGGATAAAGGGGCATGTGACAGGGAAAGCACGAGAGCATATAAAAAGGAGTGCATTACTGAACCAGGCACAGCTTCAGGACACACTGATTTGCTGGGTCTCATGGTACATCTTCAGAGAGGCCTATGAAGCTACTACGTAGTGAACAGATGATGGGGGAAAGGAGGAAGAAGGGTGAGTTAGCTGGCTCGCATCTCCTATTGGCTGAAGTTCACCTCCCAGGGCAACAACACCTGTTGCAGCTCCAGCTTGTTCACGTGCGTGTGGTGAGCAGATCCTGCTGTGTCCTGTACTTCAGTGGCAACAGGGTCTCAAGGCTGGAGGCAGGGAACGCAAAGTCCGGGTGTGAGGTAAGGCACTGTTGGCGTGTGTCCTCAAGCATGAGGCCAGGAGCGGCCACAGTAGCACACCTGGACCTACGATCATAGGAGCAGGGCAAGCCGATGGAGGACCAGAAAGTGAGGCAGAGCAGCAAGGGAAGGACTCCTGATCTTTAATTCAGTGATACACCCCCATCTGAGCACCCCGCCTGGGTCTTTATCATCAGCTCTTCCTACTATACACACAAGCAAGAACAGGGAGGCAGTGAGGGCTTCCTGGACTCAGTGGGGCTGGAGTGGTCCTTGAAGAGGCCCCCTGGAACAGGCAAGCCCCCTGCCCTGCTGCAGTGTATGTGTGTTTGGTGGGGGCACTACTGTTGGCCCATTCAATTCATCCGCCTCCCCCTGCTTTCTTGCCAGCTGAGTTCCATTTAATTCTCAGGCTGACCTACCACATGTGGACTCTGGGCAGGACACAGCCTCTCTGCACCTTAGTTTCCATGGAGCCCAAACATTTTTGGGAGGATAAAGGGCATTCGCGTTTGTCTCCAGCCCCAGGAGGTGATTCTCCATCCATCCATTCTATGAGAATTTTTGTTGTTATTTTGGTGGCAATATATAGAAACAAACATACATCCATTCACACTTTCTACGTGAAGAGTTTAATACCATTGGTTACATACTTCACATTGTGTCATCATTCTATCTCTACCCATATTGTTTCATCACCATTAATTTAGGCTCTCTGTCAACTCACACTTTTGGTTGAGAATTCAGAAATACCACCATAATAAAAATAAAACTGAAATATGCCCACCCTAACAAAGCCTAAAACTAAGCTCAACACATTCAAGGTGATCTGTGAGCAATTTAAATGCCTTCCAAAATGAAATATAACACTCTTTAGAGAAAGATAATGTAATCCAGATATCATTATATATCATTAATAATGTATAGCATGCAATGAAAATTACTAGGCATATGTCTCAGTTATCTAGTGTTGCTATAACAGGAATATAATGAGTGGATGGCTTTAATGAAGAGAAATTTATTCTCTCACAGTTTAGGAGGCTAGAAGTCCAAATTCAGAGCATCAGCTCCAGAGGAAAGCTTTCTCTGTCAGCTCTGGAGGAAGGTCCTTGTCATCAATCTTCCCCTGGTCTAGGAGCTTCTCAGTGCAGAGACCCTGGGTCCAAGGGACACACTATGCTCCTAGCACTACTTTCTCGGTAGTATGAGGTCTCCCTGTCTCTCTGCTCACTTCTCTCTTTTATATCTCAAAAGAGATTGATTTAAGACACAGTCTAATCTTGTAAATTGAGTCCTGCCTCATTAACATAACTGCCTCCAATCCTGCCTCATTAACATCATAGAGGTAGGATTTACAACATATAAGAAAATCACTTCGGATGACAAAATTGTGGACAATCACACAATACTGGAAATCATGGCCCAGTCAATTGACAACACATTTTTGGGGGACACAATTCAATCCATGACAGCATACAAACAAGTAGAGAAAAGTGACTAATAATCTTTGTTGCTGTTGTTAGTTGCTGTTGAGTCAATTCCAACTCATGGTGACCCCATGTGTGCAGAATAGAACTGCCACTCCATGGGGTTTTCAAGGCTGTGACCTTTCAGAAGCAAACTGCCAGGACTTGTTTCTGAAGCACCTCTGGGTGGGTTTGAAATGCCAACCTTTCAGCTAGTAGTCCAACACTTAACCATTTGTGCCACCCACGGACTCCACTAATAATCTAGGGATAAAACAATCAATAAAAACAGGCCCAGAGATGATCAAAATATTTAAGTTATCAAAGACTTCAAAATAAATATGATTATCATGTTAAACAAAATAGAGGAAAAGATGGAAAAATGGATGACAAGATGAAAGTATTTCAATAGAAAATTAGATTTTGTATATATGTATATATATATATAAAGAATGAAAAGGCCTTTCTGTAACTGCAATATAAATATCTAGAATTAAGAACTCATTTAATGTGTTAATAGCAGCCTGGACAGGATTAGTGAACTCAAAAAAAAGGTCAGCATAAAATATCCAAACTAAAACACAGGGAGAAAAAAGAATGGGGGAAAAACAAAAACTGGGCATAAGAGATATGTGCAAAACATATACCTGGAGCCCCAAAAAGTAAGGAAAGAGAAAAAGGGACAGTGCAACCTTTGAAGCAATAATGACCAAGAATTTTCCAAATCTGATAAAAGACATCAACCCACAGACTCAAGAAGCTCAGTGAACCCCAAAGAGAATAATTAAGTAGAACAAACACAAAGAAAGCCACATCAAGGCAATCAAGATCAAATTGCTGAAAGACAAAGACAAAGAATAAATTTTAAAAAAAAAATCCAGAGGAAAAAAGAATGCTGTTTTTCAGAGAAGCAAAATTGTTGAAAGTTCACTGACTTTAATAGTAATGTCTTGCATAGGACTTACATATAAAAGTAAAATATATGATAACAGTTGCACAAAGGGCCAGCGGAAGGTAAATCAAGTTAAACAGTTCTTGTGGGGTTTAGCAAGTGGTAAATGCACTAATTTAAAGTAGAATGTAATGAATCAGGAATGTGTATTGTTAAAAACAGAAAGACATACAGGAGAGGAGAAACTGCCTTTTCCTGCCTCTCCACATGCTCGTGTGAGAAGGTATTGCCCAGATCTGCAGCAGCCATCTAGAGAGGAGTAAAAAGAGAAATAACGGAGTAACTTAACTCCTTTTTTCACCCATGAGCTACTGAATTCACAATCCTGGAATCCTCTCCCTCTGGACTACTTATTGGGAAAGATAACAGCCACTTTTTCTGTTCCTTGCAGCCAAAGACTTCTCACCTTGCCAGCGTGCTATAACGAGTGCTGACTTGCAGGGTACACAGCACTGGCTCAGGAGCTAAAGGTCTGGGTTCAAATCCTCACTCCACCACTCATTGGCTGGGCGGTCTGGGGTAAGTCGCTTAACCTCTCTAAGCCTACAGAGAGTTTTGTGAAAAGAAACAGGACAATAACCTTAGGGGGCAGTGAGTTTATGTTAATGGAGGAGGAACAACTCAGAAAAGGAGGATGAGAATGGTTGCACAACTCAATGTCACTAAATTGTACATGTAGAATCAATGTCACTACATTGTACATGTAGAAACTATTGAATTGGTGTATGTTTTGCTATGTATACTCTCAACAAAAACAAAATAAATAAAATAAAAAAGAAAATCCTAGACTTCCAGGCAACATGGCACTATAGACAGAGGAACCACACCATCCCTCCACACTAAACATCTGAAAAACTAAGTCAAACAGAGACACATGTCAATCCTGAAACCCTAAGCATCAAATGAAGGAATAAAGAACTCAGCCAAGCACCAAATGGAATAAGAAATTGACAGAGAACAGAGAGTGATGAGAGACACATGCAGAGGTCCCCTATCAGCTAATGCAGCACGGATCTGCCATCTTGGACTCCTATTGGAGACTGGAAAACAGGGGGTACAAGAAAGCAGCTTCGCGGAGCTTCCAGCAGGATACAGAACATCCAGTAACCAGCGATATAGACTTTCCCACCCCCTACCCTTCTTCACCCCCACTCAGCTTCCTCTGCTTCCTGCAGCCACAGTCTCTTGGCCAGGAAGCACTGGCTTCACCCCAGTGCCTCTTGGATTCCGCCTGCCCACACTGGCCGGCTCCCTGAGTGCCATTTGTTGGCTGCTGGTGTTGCTTTTTTCCGCTTCTTTAGATTTCTTCCTTACCTCTTACAACCTCGCCCTCCTTTCTCTCAAATACCTGGCTCCATGTGCTGTCTTTGCTTCTTCCTGAAAGGTTGTGAAACACCACTTGACTGTGAAACCACTTCCCGGCCTGTGCTGCCATGCTGGTGGGACCCCCAGGGCTTTTTGTTTGTTCTGATTTGTTCTTTTTTGATTTGTTTGTTTGCTTTTTCTTTTTTTCTTGGCTTGGGAGCACCTTCTAGCTGGGCAGTACTGTGTGGCTTGGGAGCTACTCCCTTACTCTGTGCAGACGCACAGTGGGATCCCTGGGAGAATTTTTTCTTTTCTTTTTTTTTTTTGGTTTTGTTTTCTTCTCTTTTTCCCTTTTTGTCTTTCTTCATTTCTCAGTTTCTTGTCTCTCTATACTTACTTTTTATTCTTGTCTCCTGAATACCTGGTGCTGTGTTACACCTCTACCCCTTCTAGCCAGGCTGTACTTCACAGCCTAGGAAGAACTTCCCCAGTCCTCGCAGCTGCACTGGTGGGATCCGGGGGGGGTTGTTCGTTTGTTTCTTTCGAATTGTTTGTTTGTTTTCTTTTCCTTTTATTGAGTTGGGAGCCCTTTCTGGCCAGGCTGAGCTGCGTGGCAAGGAACTCCCCTTCAGCTTCCACAGACATGCAGAGGGATCCCAGAGAGCATTTCTTTTTTCGTTGGTTTTTTTTTTTTCTCTTATTTTGGGGGGCCTTTCTTGTTTTTTTTTTTTTTAATTTGTTTT
>NW_004443981.1:9371289-9372512 GCF_000243295.1 Trichechus manatus latirostris
TTAGGTAATTTACAGATAAAAGAAATTATGGAACTATGTAAAAACCAAACTAAACTTACCAGAATTATTAAAGGGAGTCCTTCTATCTGAGAACAAACAACATCAGACCACAGGCTGAATCTAGGACACAGGATCATACCAGCCAGATACCAACCTGGGAAATGAACTCTCAAGGGCTACCCAAAACCAAAAGAATTACAACAAAGAACCAGAGAGGTTAATCTGTAAATCACAACAACATCAGAACAATAAAAGAGGAAATAAACGGTGTAGGTATAGAACCTTCAAATGGAGAGGAAGGCAAGGCAATACCAAGTAATAATAGACTAGTTCAAACCAAGGATGATAAGGGTAAATTTCAAGGTAACCACAAAGAAAGTTAACAAATCTACTCATCAAAATAAAGAAGAAAAACATACAGTCTCAGTAAAAAGAAAACCTACAAAAACAAAAGAAATGAAAAAACAAAATCCACAAACAACAGGAATTCAGCATAGAGAGTAAAAGGAACAAAGAAAAAGTCAGCACCACAAAATGACAGCAATAAACTCACACCTATCAATAATTACTCTGAATGTAAATGGCCATAAAGAGATGCAGAGTGACAGAATAGATTTAAAAAAACAGGATCCATCAATATGCTGTCTACAGGAGACACACCTTAGAAATAAAGACATAAATTTATTAAAAATCAAAGAATGGAAAAAAAATATATCAAGCAAACAGCTACCAAAAAATAGCAGGAGTGGCAATACTAATATCAGATAAAATAGACTTTAAAACAAAATCCACCATAAAAGACAAAGGACACTATATAATGATTAAGGGGACAATCCATCATGAAGGCATAATCATAATAAACATCTATGCACCCTACGACAGGGCTCCAAAATACATAAAAAAAACTCTAACAGCACTGAAAAGACAAATTGACAGTTCCACAATAATAGTAGGAGACTTCAACACACCACTCTCGGTAAAAGGCGGAAGATCTAGAAAGAAACTCAACAAAGATACAGAAGACCTAAAGGGCACAATCAGCCAACTTGACCTCATAGACATATATAGAACACTAAACTCAACAGCTGCAAAGTACACATTCTTTTCCAATGCACATGGAACGTTCTCCAGAATAGACCACATTTTAGGCCACAGAGCAATCCTCAACAAGATCCAAAACGCTGAGAGAATACAAAGTATCTTCTGTGACCACAATGCCATCA